>NC_053517.1:58793273-59033273 GCF_016920715.1 Anopheles arabiensis | reverse complement strand
TGCTAAGTTTTTTTAAGTATAAATTTATATATCCGATATAATTTACCTCACTCATATAATATCCAAAACGGAAAGGTATTATATGTTTTTAATTGCGATTTTTTATTTTCTAAAATAAATGTAAAAAACTTATAATGCAACTGATATTTCTATAAATGTCAAAGAAAATTTAATAAAAGAGTTGAACTGTTGCTAATACAAATATGACTTTGCAGGTGGAACACGAAACATTTTAACTATGAACATTTCAAATTTAAAACTTTAATGAACAAATGGTTCAATGAAAAAAAAATAAAACAAGAAAATTAAACCAACCTTATGGAAGCCATATGCAAGGTAAAACACAATAAAATCTTCATTGATTAATACGATTTAAGGTAGCTTTAAATAAGCGACCAAACGATCATAATTAAAAAGTATTGCATGTTTGAAACAATTCACAAGTAGAAGTAGTTTGATTTACTCTTTGTTTGAATTTGTTTACCGTATTATTAATATGCGCTTTTTACGAACTTTTGCAAAAACTTTTATGTTAAACATCAATTTTACTCTATTCCTAATGTATCAATTTTATATATTTGATCACATTACTTTTAAATTGGTAATAATTACATTACAAGTGAAGTTTCAGGGACGGGATACCTATACGGGGCGGTACCGTGGTGCAATTGTCAAGTCGTAAAACTTAATACCATGCCCGTCATGAGTTCAAATCTTATATGGCCTTAGCAATAACTGACTATTACTATTAGGCTGCTTGAGATATTTAGTAATCTCTTGAAAGCCTGTACAGGCCGTAATGACCGCGTTAATCGTTACTTCAAACAGAAGAAGAAGCAAAGAAGTTTCAGTTTACGTATCAATATCCAGTTTACGTACCATTTATAAACTGGTTTTTTTATTGACGCTTCACATGCTAACGTGATTTTGAATGACTAGTTTTACATCAGATTTCTTCTATTTATGATGAATGGTTAGGTAATTTAACAGATGCATTGTACTTATAAAATCATATTTTTTTACAATTATCATTATCATTTCAATAATAATGAAGACTACGCTCTTACAAACAAATATTATGGTTTTCTTTTGTTAACATATAGTTGTTAATGTATAGATCACTTGTGAAAGCTATCTTAACTGTTTCTTGAGAATGGTAATAATATGAAAATTTAATGTAATTTTGATTGTTAAAATCATGTTAATATCCGCATTACTTTTAAGAATCATTTATCGGATCAAGAACAATAAAATACATTGAAAGAGTTAATTCATTCATCAATTAGTCATTTCAACTATTAATTTTTATAAGAGACATTACTTCCGACAATAAACCATGCTTGCTTTAAATCTATGTCAAATTTATTAAATCTGGGATAATACAAAAGATTTAAATTTCACAAACAACGCATTAAAGCTAAATAAAACAATATTCTAATTGTAAATATTTACCTGTTGGCTTTAAATTTTATTTTAATCTCACAATATTCATAACTTAAATCACTTTAGCCAACTGCACTGTTTGAATTTCATACTATCATTGATAATAGTCAGACATTGCAATAAATACTGTACCCAATGAAACAAAATGTTGGATACGACAGCAACAGTTTAGTCCGAATGGACTCGGATATTACTCGTGCTAGAATTGGTCATGCGCATTGAAGTTCTCTTTTAGATAGGGATATTTTATGACAAATCAGAATATCCTTTAGATTCCATGTTATTTTATACAAATGTGTTGAATAAGTTGAATTTATGAATTACCACATTCAGCAATACAGAACAAGCAAAACACGCCATATAAATGATACATATGATAAGAAGGTACTTCAATGTTAGTCTGTACCATACTAACAAATAAAATAAAAACTTGTTACGAAGCAACTACACTGTAAGCGATAATCGCGTTTAAGACCAAGAAATGTGAAGAACAATCAAAAACATATCAAAAACGTCTATGCTGGGTAAATATTAGACTGCATTCGTATTTTATATACACCATTCGCAATTTGGTGAGATGTGGTGCGATTATCCCTAACAGAGAAGTAATTCGATAACTTCACACATAAAATAATAATGGTAATAAATATGTGAATATGATAATAAATACGATACGATCGATTCGCAAATTTTTGGAACCTGCTGAATTCGGTTTCTGGTGCTTGATTTTAAAAACATTGCTTAACTTCATGATTCTGGGTCGGACTATAGCCGTACTCCAAAAAGATCGATAGTATTCGTTCCCGATCCATTTCCTTTTTTATCAAATGGTTAGATGGAGAGGATCCTTTGTAGTCCTAATTTTTTATTGTTTGAGATTTTTTAAGTATTTGACATAATCTTTTGTTAATTTGGCTTCATTTTTCCTCCAAAATTTTCAATCTTCTTCATATCATTTAAATAAAAAAAAGTTCGATTGATGATTATTTACCATTTTAGGGATGTCCTGAATAAAAAAATCGTCATGTTAAGTTCTATTAGAATACTATTTGAATAAAAAAGATTTCGATTACACATCAAACGGAAATTGCAGCATATGTGGTACGGTTCGATAATATATTTTTCTTTGTTGAGGAATGTTGTCATTTTTAGTTTGATTTATCAACGATGGTGATAAAATATTTGGTGTTTGAAAATAAAAAATAAAATATAAACTTTATTTTGATAATAACGATAAAGAAAATTTATAAAATGAGTAATTTGAGTAATAATATGCCTAATTTATTTTTTTCGTCACATTATGCTTGCAACGAAGTTTCTCATATTGCTTTGTAACGAGGATCCGGTTGTTTATTAAAAACGGTTTATGTGGGGCAGCTATGCCAAACTTATTTCATCTGAGGGCCGCAAGTATACATGTTTAGTGATCCGCAGGCCGGAATATTGAGAATAAAAAATATGCCCCATCTTCTGCATTAATATTATGTATATACTGCTTAAGATCAGTATTGTTAAACAAATTGACTTTATTCACTCTCTGCTTCAAATCTAGAAAAGTGTGTTATTTACAAATTTGGTTTGTCATTTTTCTACAAAATATTTTTTTTCCTTTTTTTACCAAAGTTATCGGGCAGTATGCCTAAATAGCTAAATGCTTACAATGTACATGTGTAAAGTAAGGCCGTAGAACAAACTCGAATATGCGGACGCAATTAAATAACGGATTGATTGAAATCTGCTGATAACCCTAACCTTTAATAAACATTAATCATTTTAAGCAGTGGATCAATTTCACCAAAAAATCGATCCAAAGAGGCTGTTCGATCTTACGATTTTGGATAATCTTTTCTTTCGTGTTTCGATGTAACTTTTCTAGCGTTCGATATTTTAAGGCGGTTGTGGCTTGTTCAGTTGCAAAATTAGAAGAGAGTTTATTTCTAGAACTACACTTATACTTATAAACTAATCGCCCGAGCCGAAAGCTCAAAGCTCAACGAAACGATCTTCGTGTTTCGTTAAACACGATTAGATGACAGGGCTTCCGTGCATGTGTCTCAACATCCTCCCCCCCTTGACGCAAGTCAACAAACAAAACAAAAATAATACAAACGGAAATTAAATGCTTTCGGGTTGCTACAGTTAAAATATAAATATTGCATCTAAAGAGGCGAGTTACGAAACCTTTCATTATTTCAACGTTAGAACCCGTCCCAACCTATCGTTCTCGGTGTGCGCACGGATGATGCGCTCAAATGGCCAGAGTGATGGATGATGAAAGCCAATATTATCGTTTTTTGTCGAACTGCCGTCGTCAAGTGCTGTACCGATAGGTTAACGAGGTTTGGGGGGTTTTCCAAGTAGGGTTTCGGATGATGAGTTTGTAGCGGTTTTACTCACGTCCGTTCTCTTAGGTTGGTGAAATAGAAAATAGCGTTTATTCGTATAATCGTGGGGAGATTGTGTGGTCGGCTCAGAGCCCGGTTTATGTCCTCAAGTTGAGCGTTTTTACCTTTATATATTCACCACATCACATCCCCCTTTCTTTAAAAATTTCCTTGGCTGGTAAATATTCCTACCGTAGCGCGATTGGTGAACTGGTATACGTTTAGTCTCTGAGTGTTGCTGTGTGTTTTTCTCTACTTCGCTGTCTTGGTTCGCGCTATCTACATATGCAGGCTTACGCCGATCAATCGAGATTGAGGTTTTTTTTCCTTTCACTTCGAGTGTGTATGTTTTTTTTGTTCCTGTCTAATACTTTGTAAGGACTGTCTCCGTCATACGGAGGTGTTAGTGATGGCCTGATCTTATCTACTCGCACAAATACATGAGTACAACTATCTAAACTCGAATATACGTAAAATCCTTTGTTTGTGTTATGATTGGATGTTTGTGTTGGCTTTAGCTTCCTCATCACTACTCTCAAATTGTTTACAAATTCGCACGTTGCATTCGCTATCGTTTTGTTGTGGTCGAAAAACTCTCCTGGTAGGCGTAAACAAGTACCATAAGTTAACTCGGCAACGGTTGCTCCTATATCTTCTTTTAACGTCGATCGCATTCCTAACAAAACGAGTGGTAGTGTCTCAGTCCACCTGGATCGATCGTGGCACATTAGAGCTGCTTTAAGTTGGCGGTGAACTCGTTCGATGTGCCCGTTTGCCTGAGGATGGTTAGGAAAAGATTTGAGGTGATCAATACCGAGTGTTTCGGAAAGCGTTTTGAACAGATCGCTTTCAAACTGTCGACCGCGGTCGGTGGTGATTTTGCTAGGTATACCAAACCTAGCAACCCAGTGTGTGACGAATGCGCGTGCGACGGTATCAGCCGTCATGTTTGGTAAGGGAATCGCCTCCGGCCAACGCGTAAACTTATCGATAAGGGTTAAACAATAGGCATTTCCTTCGGACGGAGGTAAAGGGCCGATGAGATCCATGTGCTCGTGCTGGAATCTGTGTTGTGGTACTTCGATGTGTTCTGCTTCGGTGGAATTGTGTCTAGTTACCTTGCTTCTTTGGCATTCTATGCAGTTTTTTACGAATTGTTTACAGTCCTTTCTCAGGGCTGGCCAATCGTAGCGTTGTGAAACAAGATGCGTGGTAGCTCGAATGCCGGGATGAGAAATACCATGTATTTTTTTAATTACGTGTGCTCGGAGTGCTTCGGGAACTAGTGGTCGGATTTCTTGTGTGGAAACGTCGCAATAGAACAATTGAGCTAGATTGTGGTGGGTTTCTTATGAATTTTTGTATGTCATTATCCATTCTCTGTAGCTCTGCCATTTTTTTCGTAATCGATGGAATCGGAAGAGACGGCTTCGATGCGACTTAGCATGTCTGCAACGTTGTTTTCGTTACCAGGGATGTGGCGAATATCTGTTGAATATTCGCTAATGAAAGCCAGTCGTCGCTGCTGAGTGGGGTTAGCTCGCTCTGGACGTTGGTGAAACGCCGTCACTAAGGGCTTGTGGTCGGTGTAAATGCAAAATGCTCGTCCTTCAAGAAAATCGCGAAAGTATTTAACTGATTCATATATGGCATACAGTTCCCTATCATACGTGCTTGCTTTTAGCATGCTGGTGCATAGTTTTTTTGAAAAGAATGCTAAGGGTGTTATGCCTTTTTTTCCACCTGATCCAGCGCCTCCTATGGCAACATTCGAAGCGTCGACGTACAAGCTGAGTTTAGCATATGGTGATGGATGAGCGAGTAATGTTGCACTCGCCAATTCTTTTTTAGAGTTTTCAAATGTATCAATTGTCTCTTTGTTCCAGTTAAGTGGAGTATTGTCATTTCGCACATTTCCTGGTATCATTTTTTGTAAAACGTGCTGATTTGCAGCCGCGTGCGGGATAAAACGCCGGTAAAAATTTATCGTGCCAAGGAATGTTTTTAGTTGTTTTGTAACCTTCGGTCTTGGGAAATCGATAATGGCTTGTACTTTTGATGGGTTCGGTTTGATTCCCTCCGGAGTTATTAAATTACCGAGGAAAGTTACGGAAGATTTTCCTATTTGGCATTTATCAGCGTTAATTGCTAAACCATTTTCTCTTAGGCGTTTAAAAACTGTTTCGAGGTGCATTTTGTGATTTTCTATGCTACTCGAGGCGATGCATAAATCATCTATATACGGGAAAACGTACGGGAGATCGCAAAATATTGCGTGTAGGTAGCGTTGTAGGGTTTGTCCAGCGTTTCTCAACCCGAACGTCATAAAGTGTTACGTTTTCGGGTGGTTCGTAATATCAAACGTTAAACAACACGCGTTTACTTATACAGCTAACAGGATACTTTTTATTCCGCTTACTTCCTAATCGCGTTCCTACTAGCTTGACCGCTTATCCGAGAGTGTCCTCACGATCCCTGGCTAAACCCGAACACACTCACGTTTCGAGACGCGCAGCTCCTGAGTGCCTAAGGTCGTTTTCTACTCGTCACAACATCTCCCCCTTTTAGTTCATACGATAGGGTGCAAACCTTCGTGGTACCGTTCTATTTCTAGAAGAGCGACGAGGTGCAAGTGGCTGTTGGGCTTCGCGATGACAAGGGGTATGCTGCGTCGATCTTGATGATGCTATTGTTGGCTGTGACGCGCTTTCTGGCTGTAACATGCACGTCGAAGGAGTCTGAGGTATAGACGTACATGCAACGGGTGTCTGTGTCTCGCTAGGATTGATCGTGGTTTGCGGCGGTAACGGTAAATTCCACGATTCCAACAAAACATGTTTTCCAACGGCATGTTTTGACGTTTAACTGTTCGGCCGCACTTTCGTCGCGCTCCGTGATTTTTCAGTAATTTTCTTGTGTTTTCTGCGTCGCATCGCATTGTTGCCTATTCTACGGACTATTAAACTGCTTCACATCATCGTTGCGTGTTGGCGAATTGTTTAGTTGCACCGCAACTGTGGTTTCCTGCTGTTTTTCCTGCTCGGCTTAGCAGTGTTGTGCTGCGATTACGCGTGATTTCGCGATGGCGGCTATTTGCTTCTCGTGTGCTGAACCGCTAGAGGCCACCGGCTGCATCATCAGTTGTGCATATTGTGACGGTACGTTCCACCGCGGCTGTTGCAAATTGCCCCCCGAGCTGATTGACGCAGTATTGTCCAATGTCAACCTGCACTGGAGCTGCATTGGCTTAAAAATCCGCGCTGCCGTTCGGTAAAAGAAATAGGCGCTCAGGTCGGTTTCCAAGCCGCCCTCACCTCAGCTGTAGCAGCTATCGGCAAGCTAGTTGAGCCTATTGTCGCCGAAGTTCGCAGTGGTTTTACCCTCCTTCAAACTGCATCCACGCCTCACATTCGGAATCCTGATCCTCGACCGGCCACTGGTAGAAAGCGGAGGCGCGTAATCGAGGATTCGGCATCTCCTGGTGTAAACAGAATTGTAAACAGTCGCGGTAACATCCTTTGTGCCGCGTCATTGCCGAACGCATACACCAATACCACGATTGCCGTCCAGCCGGCACCTACACAACCGCATGAACTGGTGGGAACCGATCCGTTATCATCACCGCTTCAAGCTGCACCTCGTGAGCCATTCACAAATAGGATCTGGATCCGCCTATCCCGCTTATCAACGGTCGTCACTGTGGAACAAGTGGTCGCTTCTGTAAAGCGTCGCTTAGCCACCGATGACGTTATAGCGTATTGCCTGCTGAGAAGAGGGGTTAGTGTGGACAGCATGAATTGGCTTTCATTCAAAGTGAGGGTCCCGGCTATCCTTCGAGATGCGGCACTCACACCATCCACCTGGCCCGTCGGTATCGGTGTACGTGAGTTTTTTCAATCCCGTCAACACGACCACCAAACCTCATCTCCTATAGCCACCCGAAACCGCTTTACAACACGCACACCAGCTACTAGTACTGATCACCGCTACACCACACGCACACCAACGACTCACCGTTTAGCAGCACGCACGTCTACTCCACCTGATCCTGAAACAACATCATCACAACAGTGTGACCCCCCGGTGAATGATACCTTGGAAGCACCCAACTCAACACTTGTTTCTGGACCGCCCCAAAACCACCGCGCTTCATCTCCGCACCTGCACCAGTCTACAATCGATCGCTTTTTTCTCAACTAAACGAAGTACCGCTCATTGCACGCAACAAACACGCCAAGCCTCATGCTCTGACAACGCAGCTCAATTGACTTACCGTATACCCGCTTTATCCAACCGCCACAATGACAACGCTACCGCTAAGTATTTAAGCTGCTTACTAAACTAGGCTAAACTTTAAGCTGGTTTGCGTACTAAAACAAAAGAATTTCACCTAGCTGTATCGGAGGCTGACTTCGACCTCATCGCCCTCACGGAAACTTGGCTTGTTGACAACATTCCATCTGCTCTTCTCTTCAACAACAACTTCTCTGTTTACCGCTGTGATCGCTCTCTCAGCGGCTCTAGCTCTCGCGGTGGTGGTGTTTTGCTAGCCGTTTCTAACGCATACGAGTCGATAGAATTACCTTCCCGTGATCGTTCTCTCGAGTATATTTGTGTGCGCGTCACCTGCAATAACGCACATCTGTACGTCATGGTAGTATACATTCCACCGCAGCTTAGCTCCGAGATATCGACTCTTCGCTCTCTACATGATTGTATCAGCGGCTTCACTCTCACACTGAAGCCTTCGGATCTGCTGTTTGTTATTGGCGATTTCAATCAGCCCAGCATAAGCTGGTCCACAGCTGATCCTTCGTCCTCGCCAGCATACTCATCAATCACGCACTATGAACCAACTGCGCGCTCACTGGCCAACAACACCTTTGTGGATGGATTTAAATTTAACGGATTAGTGCAACTTAATCACATCAATAATTCGCACGGACGCATGCTTGACCTGCTCTACGCTAACAATGCTGCAGCTAAATTGTGTTCGCCTGTCTTTCCAAGTGTTGTTCCGCTTGTACCTCTTGACTCCTACCATCCGGCGTTAGACTTCAATATACGTATTAACTCGTCGACCCGACGCAATTCGACGACTCGACGTAACTCGACGACAACCGCATTTTATCGTTATAACTTTGCTAAAGCTGACTATGTGAAACTGAACGACATGATATCAATGTTTAACAATAGCTTTCATTGTTCCAATTTTATTTCACTTGACGAAGCAGTATGTTTATTCTCGTCCTTTATGCTGCAAGCCTTTGTTGTATGCGTCCCAGTTCAGCGTCCTAAACCTAACCCCCCCTGGGCGGACCGCACACTCAAACGACTCAAACGTGTAAAAAGAGCTGCTTATCGTCACTACCAAACGCGCCGCTGCCAAAGATCTCGCTCGATCTACTTTGACACGCACTCTTTATACTGCAGTTATAACAGGTTTCGATATCGCAAATATTTGAGTAAAATTCAACGTAACCTCTGCAGGTGGCCTGACTCGTTTTGGCGCTTCTACAACAGCAAAACAAAATCCACGCATACACCGAAATCCATTACGTACAAAGGAGCAACAAGTGCCAACACCAATGAAATGTGCAATCTCTTCGCGGATCGCTTCGCAGATTGCTTTTCTCCGGCCATGAATCATACCGATAACATTGATGCTGCTCTCGTCAACACTCCGGCTGGCGCAATTAACCTGAGCACTCCTTTCATCGACAGTGAGATCGTTTTATCTGCCCTAGCGCAACTAAAGCCTTCCTTCGCTCCTGGACCCGACGGAATTCCTTCTACCGTGCTGAAACGCTGTCAAACGACAGTAGCACCTATCCTTGCAAAATTGTTCAATGCATCGCTAGCCAATGGCTACTTTCCCAAAACATGGAGGAAATCTTGGATGGTTCCTATTTACAAAAAGGGCGACAGGACAGATGCCATCAACTACCGGGGTATTACATCCTTGTGTGCCATTGCCAAGGTGTTCGAACTAGTGATATACAAAAATCTGCTACATGCATGCCGCAGCTACCTAAGCCCGTATCAACATGGATTCGTGCCAAAAAAGTCGACTACCACGAACCTGGTTGAATTTGTAACCTATTGCACTAGTCAAATTGATGCCGGAGCTCAAGTCGATGCAATTTATACAGATCTAAAAGCAGCATTCGACTCTCTTCCGCACGCAATTCTTCTCGCTAAACTCGATAAGCTAAGAGTTCCCAGCCCGCTCGTACAGTGGCTTAAGTCTTACCTAATTAATCGCACATACATCGTGAAAATTGATAAGCACATGTCCAAAGAAATAGTCAGCAGCTCGGGTGTGCCACAAGGAAGCAATATTGACCCGCTTCTCTTCATATTGTTCATCAACGATGTTACCCTCGCTCTACCTCCCGACAGTATCAGTCTGTTTGCCGACGATGCAAAAAATTTTGCGCCTATTCACAACACAGGTGATTGTACATTGCTGCAAGACTGCATCGAAATTTTCTGTTCGTGGTGCAAGCGTAATGGACTGACTATCTGCAACGAGAAATGCTACTTTGTGTCTTTTAGTCGATGCAGGAGCCCAGTCACTGGTACCTATCTCATAGACGGCACTGCAGTTAATCGACAGAATCATGCCAAAGACCTGGGCGCTCTGCTTGACTCTAGTTTGAACTTTAAACAGCATATCGATGACGTTGTAGCCAGAAGAAATCAATTACTTGGCGTGGTTATCCGGACAACTAATGAATTCCGCAACCCCATTTGCATCAAAGCTGTGTACAACTGTATCGTTCGTTCGGTTCTGGAATATTCGTGCGTAGTCTGGAGCCCAACTACCGCTTCCTCAATTGCTCGACTTGAGGCGATTCAACGTAAGCTCACGAGATATGCCCTACGCCTACTTCCCTGGTAGGATCTCAATAATCTTCCTCCGTATGCTGCGCGGTGCCGTCTTCTAGGCCTTGAACCTCTTTCGGTTAGAAGACGCAATGCACAGTGTTCTTTCATCGCTGGATTGCTAAATGGCTCTATCGACTCATCGCCTTTGTTGCATCGAGTTGATATCTATGCACCTTCCCGAACACTTAGGTCTAGAGAAACTCTACGGCTCGCTCAACCCCGTTCCAGTGCTGGTCGGTCAGACCCTATGTTCCGCATGTCGGCTGTCTTCAACACTGTCTCGGATTGCTTCGACTTCGACATCTCAACTCAGTGCTTCAAGGAACGTCTCCGGCTTTTGCCGTGGCCGCAGTGAATTGCGATGCAAATCTTGTTTTTGCTATGTATTTTTTTTTTATTGAACTGTTACATCTTAATTAGGCCATACGGCCCGTTGAAGATTAATAAATAATAATGATAATAAAACACTTAGAGGAATGCTAGCTAATGACCTGTTTTCAGTGCTTTCATAAAATCGTTGTCTTATCTGGTTCATATGACACCGCCTAGTACGCCGATCATTTGTTTGCACCAGATACATTACGTGGCCAATCTTTCTAATTATAACCGCAGGTATCCATTTCCAATTGTTTCGGCTATACTCTTTGATAAATACTAGATCGTTTTGTTTGAATAATCTCGTGCTGTTGTATGTGGCTTGGTTCTCTAGTCTTGGTGGCGGCCGCAGTAACTCAAAACAGGTTCTAATATGTCTTCCAAACATGAGCTCTGCGGGTGATTTGTTCTGCTCTACCTGAGGATTTGGAGTTGTTCTATACGTTTGCAGGAATATGTCGATTGCCTCTTGTAACGCCATGCCACCAATTCTTATCTTCCGCAATGCCCTTTTAAACGAATCCACAAAACGCTCGGCCTGGCCGTTTGACTGAGGGTGGAACGGCGCTGTTCTCATATGATTCACACCATTTTTTAAACAAAAATCACTGAATGCTTCGCTGGTAAATTGCGTACCATTATCTGTTACTAAAGTCACCAGCATGCCAAACCGGGCGAATAATCCTCGCAACATAGTTATCGTAGCTGTTGATGTAATACTTGGTGTCTTGAATATTTCCGGCCACTTAGAGTGTGCATCAACTACAATCAGAAAATATTCCCCATCAATGGGCCCTGCATAATCTACGTGCATGCGCTCCCATGGAGTGTTAGTTTTACCCCAAGCCTGTGGATATTCATGTGGTGGTGATTTTGCGGCAGTTGCACACGATGAACATGTTCTGACATACTCCATTATATCTCTATCCAAGAATGGCCAATATATATAACTTCGTGCAACTGACTTCATTCTTTGCATACCTGGATGACCCTGGTGCAATTGCTTCAAACAACGCTCTCGCAATCTTTGTGGTATCATTACTCGTTCCCCGAAAAGAATACAACCATCAATAAGCGTTAAAGCATCCTTTCTGCTATTAAGACATGCTAGTTCATTACCGTAAGACACGCTTGTTGGCCAACCATCTTGTATATAATGTCGCACTTTACGTAGCATCGCGTCTGCCGATGTATGCCTTTCTATTTCCCTGAAGCTTATAGGAAAATTACTCATAGCCTCTATCGCCATAGCCTTTACATCTCTTTCCATTTCTATACTGGCGATAACATAATCATCCTCTGGTTGCGAACGGTTTTTTATCAATCTGGATAATATATCCGCGTTGCCAAACTGCTCAGTTCTTACGTATTCGATCTCAAAATCGTATAATTGCAGAGTTAATGCAAATCTTTGCAATCTATTTGCTGTATAAATCGGTATGCCTTTCTTAGAGCCAAAAAATTGCAATAGCGGTCGATGATCCGTCTGCAGTAAAAAATGCCGTCCATATAACATTCTGTGGAATTTTGTTACTGCATAAACTATTGCCAACCCTTCACGGTCAATTTGGCTATATCGTTTCTCTGCCTCTGTTAACGCTCTCGAAGCGTGCTGAACCACTTTCATACTACCATCCGCATACCTATGGCTCAATGTAGCTCCTAACCCAACAGAGGATGCATCAGCTGATACCACTATCTTTTCATTAGGGTAATAGTGCGCGAGGAGCAAATTTGATGAAAGAATCTTCTCAAACTGATCAAACGCTTCTTTACATTTATGATCCCACTGGAAACGCTCTCCGTGCTTTAATAATTCATCCAAGCGAAATCGGAGCTGTCGCATATTCGGCACGAATTTTCCATAATAATTTATGGCTCCCAGAAACGATCTAATCTCAGTGAGGTTTGTAGGCTCCGGTAAATTTCTTATCGCTACAATCTTATTTGGATCTGGTCTTAAACCTTGACTATCGATTACGTGCCCCAGGTATCTTATTTCATTCGTTTTAAATTCGCATTTTTCGTTTCTGATGGTAAATCCATATTCCTCGATTCGCTTTAACACATCCTTTAAATGCCTATCATGTTCTGCTTCGGTTGCGCCTCCGATGATTAAATCATCCATATACCCACACACTCTCTTAGTTCCAGCTAGCATTGTGTCGATCAGTTGCTGAAAAGCTGCTGGAGCAACCTTTATGCCTGGTTGGAGGCGATTATAGTAGTATAGGCCACGATGCGTATTGATGGTAAGAATATGTCGGTAATCTTCGTCTATCTGAACTTGAAGGAACGCATCAGATAAATCTATCTTGCTAAATATGTGGCATCCTGATAGCTTTGCGAATATGTCATCGGGCAATGGAAGCGGGTATTCATGAGCACATAAAGATGAATCCAACCCTGTTGAATAATCGCCACATATTCTAATTTGCCCATTTGCTTTCCTTACTACTACTATGGGAGCCGCCAATTCAGAAAAATTTGTAGGTGTTATAACTCCGAGTTTTTCTAATCTATTCAACTCATCATCTACGGCACTCTCCATGGCATGAGCTACAGGCCGCTTGGGACGGAAAGGTGCAACACCTTCTCTTAACTTCAGCTTTATATTTGCCTTAGTACATAATCCCAATGTGTTGCGAAAAACTGTCGGAAATTGCTCTTTAATTTGCTCTATCTTCATTACACTTTCCGCTGGCCTCTCTTGATTTTCCGAAATATAACAGCAAAATCTATCGATCGGTACAGACCACAGATTAAAACGATCGATTAAATCTGTACCAAGCAATCGTAAATTCGCATCAGCCACTCGTATTGTTGCTACTAGACTTTTTTCTTTAATCCCAACTTGTGCTCTAAATTCTCCGTTTAGCTGCAACCTAGCACCAGATGCTGTTTTGGCTCTTATTGTCACTGGCCTTAAACATGGACTCCCAATTCTTTTCAATAACTGACGATCTATAACCATAATATCCGAAGCTGTATCTAATTGTAACCTCACATCCATACCAAACAGTTTTACAGGCACGAACTTCCGCCGACCACATACGCTCATAGCATTTACTCGGACCACACGTAGATCTGCACTATCATTCCTTCGACGGAATCCAAACGGTTTTCTTCGGTGAAAGCAATTTTTCCCTATGTGCCCTTGTTTACCACACACGTTGCACACAATACGCTTTCTAGTACAATCACGTTGTAAATGCTGTCCTCCGCATGACCAGCATGATCGGTAAAACTTTAACTGTTGCTTGCTTCGTTGCCCGTGCTGGAACCCCTGTTGCTGTTTAACATCTTTTTTTACGGCATAAACATTACCCTCGTGAACTTTTTCTATCATAGCACTGTCCTCTTTTAAATTGATAATACGCTGACAATCGGCGGTCAAGCTTTCTAGCGTTATATCTGTACGATCTTCGATACGCGATAGCAAACGTGTCCTTATTTCCACATCTTCTTCATTTTTAATTCCACATACAAACACCAGGCATTTTAATTGTTCCTCACTTATCTTGCCGATTTCAAAATCTACACGCACACGGTTTACACGACACGCATACGACAAATAATCCTCCCCACGAGCCTTTGTTGTATTGAGGCACTTATACCTTCTGCTTAATAGAGATTCCCTATTACCAAACAGAGCCGTTAGCTTATTTATCGTTTCTTGGAAACTGAAATCTCGCGTATACCTCGGCAATATAAAATTAGCGTAACGATTATACTCCGCAGCACCTATCTTTCTGACTAACAAACGCACTTTCGCTTCATCTTCCAACCTCGATGCATCTTTTGCGAAAAAATCTTCATATCGTGCATATCAAGCCGCAAAAGTAATTTTAGCTTCCTCGTCATACTGAAATTCTCTTACATGGGAACTTAACGAATCCAGTATTTGCTCCGGATTAAGCACTGGAATGGACACAGATTGACGCTCTGGCTGGTGTTGTTTCTGCATCATCAACTGGTTCATTTGTATCTGCAATTGTAAAATCATCTGCATTAGATCGGGTGACGAAGCATTTTGTGGTTGGGAAGAAAGCGTTTGTCCCGTATTATGCGATGGCGATATCGTCGCATTCTGCCCGGGAGCAGCACTCAGCGATGGCGGCACCCCCGCGTTTTGTGCAGGCGCTGTTACAAGCGATGGCGGATTCTGCACTGACGCCACTTGACCGCGCGCTTGCTGGTCCAATGACCCCAACACGAACGCACTGGACGATCCGCTTGCAGGCTGGTGTACGGCTGCTGCGCTCTGCTGCCAAAACATCTGCGAAAGCCGTCGTTGCTCCTCTTCCGATGATTCGCTGCCACTTGGATTCATTCTCCTGCGCTTGCGTTTAGACGGAATTTTGTCCACTTTTCTTCACTCAATACTTCTTTCACTGATAGTTCTTTTTTTTTCTCGTACAATTCACTCGCTGCTATATTTGTCTTTAACACCAATTTTATCACGGAATAATGTTAATGTTCACATACACACACAATTTTCTTTTAACATCGCTTTTTTATCACTCGTCGCCACTGTTACGTTTTCGGGTGGTTCGTAATATCAAACGTTAAACAACACGCGTTTACTTATACAGCTAACAGGATACTTTTTATTCCGCTTACTTCCTAATCGCGTTCCTACTAGCTTGACCGCTTATCCGAGAGTGTCCTCAGGATCCCTGGCTAAACCCGAGCACACTCACGTTCCGAGGTGCGCAGCTCCTGAGTGCCTAAGGGCGTTTTCTACTCGTCACAACATAAAGTTAAACTCATACAAGCCAAACGGAGTGGTTATGGCTGTTTTTTGGGATGTCTTGCTTTGCTACAGGAATCTGGTGGTATGCGCGCTGCAGATCTATACATGAAAACACGTTATTGCCGTGTAGTATATTGCTTACGTCTTGTATGTGTGGTATAGGATATCGGTCTGGTTCGGTCACCGCGTTTAAGCCTCTGTAGTCGCCGCACGGTCTCCAGTTACCGTTAGGCTTTTTAACCATGTGCAGTGGACTGGCCCAGCTGCTTTTAGACGGTTTGCAAATGCCTTGTTCTACCATGTATTGGAATTCGGTTTTAGCTGCTTGTAGTTTTTCTAAAGGCAATCTGCGTGGTTGGCAGAAAATAGGCGGACCAGTAGTGAGTATTTGGTGTTCTACCGTTTTAGTAGTTTTATGTTTAGTGTTCAGCTTTGTGATATCTTTGTATCGTTCAACTATGCTGGCAAATTGTTTGTTTATGCAAATTGTTGAAATAGTATTCTTATTTTGACTTTTTGTATTTTGAATCTCGAGTTTTGTCGAGTTGTCTATTAATCTCTTTCTCTTAGCATCGGCTAATAGATCGTAAAACTCGAGAAAATCCGCACCTATTATAGGCGTACTGACGTCGGCGACAACAAATGTCCATGAGAATTTTCTCTCGAGTCCCAAATCAAGACTTAACGTTTTTTGCCCATATGTAGCTATTTGTGTGCCGTTTGCGACTGAAAGTTTTCGTGAAGGCGAAGGGTTAAGTCTCTCTTTCGTATTTGGTGCAATAACCGATATCTCGGCGCCGGTGTCGATTAAAACACGGTGATGTGAAATGTTATCGGTAATGTGTATTCGGCATATTTGTACAGAGTTAGTGTTAGTGTTGCTTTCACTTCTCGCAGGTGCTAACGATGCCACGCAAACAATGAGACCTCAAATGTTGAGTGATTCAGGCCGAGGGGCATGAGGAAGCTTGAGGAAGCAAGGAGAAACGCGCTGCGATGAGAGTTCGCATTCTGTTTTACACGCGCGCTTCACTAACACCAATACAAATACCGTGCTTTGACGAGCCGTCTGTGAATGTGTGTGTGTCTTCTTTCAGCGAGCTCAACTTGGAGCTGCTCGTCACATCGTGTTGTCTCGCTTACACTACAGCATCGAACCATCGCTCCGTATGTCCCCCCCTCCTACGCGTACAAAACCACCAGTACAGCGCGACGCTTTGCCGGAGATGGTTGTGCGCGTTTCGTTCTAAGTCCCGCGCGCAGTGTTTGTGCGTTGATGCGCATTTCGTTCAAAGTCTCGTGCGCCGGTGTGTTTTAGTGAAGTGTGCAGTGAATAAACAGTGTGCACAGACGCACATGCAGTGCGTGGATCGACAGGTAAGAATTTGCTGAACAGAGTCAACGCAGATTGTCGACAAGTTTCCCGCAGCCAGGCTCGACCCGGTACTTTGCTGTATGACGTCATTCGTGAGTATGAAGGATTCTGAATGTGTTGTGAAAGTGTACTTTATGTTTCAATAAAGTGTTTAATGAAATAAAAATTACCGTGTTTGTGTTTGTTGTTAGAATAAGTGCGTATTTGCGATCGTGTCTATTCATGAAAGAAAACGAGAAACGAAAGAAACAACTATCTTTACATGTGTTCGTAGCATGGCTCGAAAGAACACAAACACATTGAGAACTGCAGAGCGCACCGTGCGTTACGGGTGGGGAGGGGGAGGGCTCGCGCGAGGGTGTAACTCATTCGTCGAAGAGACACTGTATTTCGACAGCGTCACTCAAATCACTCAAAAAATACACTCATTTTGCCGGACGGGTCACGTTGCATTGAGAGACCGCCCGCTTGGCAAAATGTCGCGCGACATGCATGCTTGAAATCGATGCTTGTTAACATTTTATTTCAAGCATCGTGAGTGTCCCAGCGTGAGCGCTGAGCGCACCTCCCCTCATTCTCAATGCCGCGTTTTTGGTTAATCCTCGCTCCCACCCTTTCTTTCCTTCTCCTCAACGAACTCACCATTCCCGCGAGCGTAGACCGATCAAAAAATTCCAGGAAATTCCGACAGTAAGTGTGCAGTTTTTTATTCACAGAGCTATTCGGGAATATTTTAATTCTTGGTGGTGCGTGCTGGGCGAACGAAACGTTTGCAGCTTGCTCCACCGATGGCGCGTGCTATTAGAAAAAAAAACACTTGGTGTTTGATGCGTTTTCCTGAGGAATGAAAGACATATCTAGCATTAGAATGGTGAACAAAACTAGGACTATTTAAAACTTACCGATCACGAATATATTTAAGTTAAATGGCGACTCTGTAAGCCCAATTCACCTTCTTTGGTCGGTTATCAGGTGCTTTGGTAATGAAATTGCTAGGTGTGATGGAAAATAATAGAAGAATAAACAAACATTAAAAGCAGTACGATTGTTAGAACACAAACTTTATTTGGAAGATTTTTCTTCTTATGCATGCACTTACCCGTAGATCAAGTAACAAAACAAACTGCAGTTACGCCTGCGTTGACATATTTCACGATTTACTTAACCACTTTTCTATAAACATTTTATAATTTTCACTGCATCTTCCGGCACCGATCCTTCCCAAATGAAATTTGCATTCGTTCTGGCAATGAGTTTCGAACGATCAAAACACAACGCGAGAGTGAAGAACACAAAGTAAATGGCACTATGTACAAGTGTTGATCATATGGTCAAAATAAAGTATAATGGAATTTATTTTACTTCAAATGAATTGATTTTATTCTGATTTACATTTCAACTATTGTTATCAGCCTAGTTGTTAATGTTTAAAATTTTGATTAAGTGAAAACATCATTACCAGATAAATGAAACGATAATTGACGCTTTTGACCATATCGAATTATGATCGTCTTTACACATAGTGTCATCTCTGGCGCTTCAGGGTCTCACGCTCAGAGCAAAAATCCTCGCAAATTCGCAACGGTGGGAGCGTTCAGCTGTGGAGGGCTGGAGGAGTGCGAGTGTGTGTCTCATGCACACAGCGAAATTTTGGTCAACACCTCGATGGTGGGAGCGTTTTTCCATGGGATGGGGTAGTGGAGTGCGAGTGTGTCGCATGATTCCTTCAAAGCTAGGGCCAGGGGTAGCGAGAGGCATTAAAATGAGTTACTCTGTGCCAAGCGGGCGTAAGAAGCGCGCGAAAGAATGAGTTCTACCTGCCGGGGTCGAATGATCCCGTTTGTATGGGGAGAAATCCGCGAGGTTTTGCGCTGCGGATTTGGAACGAATGTTGTTTTCAATGTAACGTTTTGCTTTAAATTTTGCTTTAAATGATTGAAGTGAACTGAACTTAGACGTATGTAACACTTTGAAAATGTTTTGTTATCTATTCCCAATAATAAAAGTTTTCATAAGTTTTGAAAATTTATATTAAATAATAAATATATCTAAATATAAATATACATACAAATATCTATAATAAAAAAGTAATATAAATATATATTATTATAAATATATATATATATATATATATATATATAGTTATGTACACATGCGCTATGCGCTATGATACAGGTGCTGAGTAAGAAAACGGTCGCAAGCGAGCCATCGATGTTACTCCACGCGCGGAGTCAAGTTCCAACGGGAACTCCACTGGAAGCAGGTTCCCACGACCAGGTGTGGTGTCGTATGCTCAGACGGACCGAGGCAACATGATCATCATAAACGTGGACGACAACGTGACCGGCAAACCTGGCAGCACCGAAAACACCAGCCTAGCTAAATACCACCGAATCCAGAAGTTAGCTTTAGTCTTAGTTTAGCAGTTCGCAAATAAAGATCCCCAGTAATATTTTTTAAAACTTACTCCGGGTTATCATAAACATAATTGGCGCAGTCGGCTAGGCCCAATTCACGTTCAGTGACAAGTGTTCAAGTATAGTGCAGTGAAATAACGGAAATAAATCTGTGTATCGCCCGGACTTTGCTCCATCGCCCGATCCGTGGTTGACTCGTGACGATCGCGTGAATTTCATTATTTCATAAAGTGTAAGAACAAGTGCACGAACGGTTGGTTTCAACTATTTAGAATTGGAAGAGAACATTCGAACAAAAGCTAGCGGCAAGACTCCCCAGCCAGCGTTACTGGGTAAACTAATCAACGCAGGACAATCGCTGACCCAACCCGTGGACAACGAGCGACCAAGGAAGAAAAGGAAGGACAATCGCTGACCCAACCCGTGGACAACGAGCGACCAAAGAAGAAAAGGAAGGACAAAGCAAAGGACAGGTAACGGAAAACCCTAATTTCCCGACACGTGGATAAAAAAGGTGAGTTACATCCTAAAGCATAAGTTCCCCACTCTTATAATAAAAAGGCGGTAGGCAACAAACAATTTTTATAATCGAATGCCAAAATATACCCCTTTCCCAAAAGTTCGTTCTTTGAAATTCACTAGGGACAAGAAAATTCCAGTGAAAATGGAACAAAATATACACGCATTGATTGAATCTATGCGCTCGTTAGAGGAACGCGTTAACACACTCCAAGCGGAAAATGATAGTTTACAACGCTTCCAACAACAACAACAGCCAACGACCTCGAGTCGCAGTGCTGACTATTTTCGTATCCCGGATCCAATTAGGGTCATTCCCGGATTCGACGGAAACAAAAACAGTTAATCGGTTGGTTAACAACAGTAAAAAAAACACTAGACCTCTTCAAAAACAATGTGGCACCAGAAATATTTAGTGTCTACGAACAGACCGTAATTAATAAGATAGAGGGCAAAGCACGTGATACTATTTGTGTGAACGGAAACCCTACTACTTTTGATGAAGTCGCAGATATTTTGCAGAACGTTTATGGCGATCGAAACAACATCGCAACGTATCAAACACAACTGTGGAACCTAAAACAAAACGAATCTTTGAGCCTTCACTATAGAAAAACAAAAGAAATTTTGATCAATATGAAATCAGTAGCAAGACAGAATACGGTATACGCTTCACATTGGGAGGCAATTAACCTGTTTTTAGAACAAGAATGCCTCGCTGCGTTCATAAATGGTCTGAGCAAAACATATTTTGGATATGCACAAACCGCACAACCAGAAGACTTGGAATCAGCTTACGCCTTTCTATGCAGATTCCAAAACGCCGAAAGAACTAAATCAAACACCAATAATGGGTTCGAAAAACATCCTAGTGTCGACAAAAATGTAAAAAGGGATAATAAATTTTCACAACCTAAACACCTTGAAAATAGACCATTCAATAACATGAAACCATCTTCAGATCGTACAAAAATTGTTCCCATGGATGTCGATCAATCCTTACGGTCCAATATGAGAAACAAAATTTTCTCGCATACAGCCGAAGAAGATGACGGAAAAACAATATCAGAAGAATCCGATTCAGACGAAGAAACCGATAATGAAGAAGATGTAAATTTTCAAATTACTGCAAACTTAAACCCACCGAGTTAAACGCAATTAACGGACTACCCTTTTACACAACAAAATTAAATGGCTCAAACATCAAACTTTTAGTAGACAGCGGAGCGAACAAAAACTTTTAAATCCAGAATTAGTTCCACTAACTCAAAGAGTAAAATGCGAAACAATCACCATAAAAAATAAAAATGGTAAGTTCAAATCACAAGAATGCACATTCATAACTATTCTAGATAAAAATTAAAATTTTACCTTTTCAAATGTCACAATTATTTTGACGGAATACTCGGATATGAATCACTCTCCGATATGGAAACACTAATTGATACAAAATCATAAACTTATTCTACCCGATCGTACAATCGACTTAGAAATAAGAACATTAGAACCCCCTTCAATTACATTAAATGCTAATAATTCTCAAATTATAAAGCTTCCTGTTTCTCAAACAAAAGGAAACATTTTTCTTCCAAAAGACATTCAAATAAAAGATGCAATAATTCCTTCAGGCGTTTATAAAGCAAAACAAGGATATGCTAAAGTTCTTGCCAGGAATTACGGCGACA
This sequence comes from Anopheles arabiensis, assembly GCF_016920715.1. Lineage (NCBI taxonomy): Eukaryota > Metazoa > Arthropoda > Insecta > Diptera > Culicidae > Anopheles > Anopheles arabiensis. The sequence continues at coordinate 59,011,428 of NC_053517.1, read as the reverse complement.
CATTAACATTTCATTGGACTAAACCAGCAAAAACATATGAATTAGACAAAATGATCGAAATAAATCACATGAGCACACACCCATATAATGATCATCCACAAAATTACATAGCAAATCTCGAAAATTTAATTCGCACCGATCATTTAAACAAAGAAGAAAAACATAAACTTTTCGAAATTCTTAAACAAAATCTAGGCATCATCCATCAAGAAAAAGAAAAACTTTCATGCACCACCGCTATTAGACATCGAATAAAAACTAAAGACGATATACCCATTCACACAAAAACTTATAGATACCCCAATATTCATAAAGCAGAAGTGAATAGGCAAATCGAAGAAATGATTGCTGACGGTATTATCCAACATTCTATATCCCCATGGACATCCCCAATCTGGATAGTCCCTAAAAAATCAGATGCAAGTGGAAAGGAGAAATGGCGCATCGTGGTTGACTATAGAAAATTGAATGAAAAACGATCGATGATCGATACCCTATTCCCAATATAGAAGAAATTTTGGACAAGTTAGGTAGAAGCATGTACTTCACTACACTTGATTTAAAATCCGGCTTTCATCAAATTGAAGTTGATAAAAGGATAGACCAAAACAGCTTTTAGCACAGAAAAAGGACACTTCGAGTTTATACGAATGCCCTTTGGCTTGAAAAACGCACCTGCTACTTTTCAACGAGCCATGAATAATATTTTAGGTGACCTTGTAGGAAGAAACTGTCTCGTATATCTAGATGATATTATTATTTTTGGTAAATCACTCCAACAACATTTGGACAATTTGAATAAAGTGTTGAAAAAATTAATTGAATCAAATTTAAAGGTTCAATTAGACAAATGTGAATTTTTAAGAAAAGAGTGTGAATTCTTAGGACACATCGTAACTCAAGATGGCATCAAACCCAATCCAAACAAAATAGAAAAAATATTGCATTGGCCCATACCAAAAACAACAACCCACATTAAAGGCTTCTTAGGAATCCTTGGTTATTACAGAAAATTCATAAAAGATTTTTCAAAACTGACCAAACCTCTCACAAAATGTCTTAAGAAAGGTTCTAAAATAACACATAATGACGAATTTATAAATTGTTTCAATGATTGTAAACAAATGCTCACTACTGATCCTATTTTAAAATATCCTGATTTTAGCAGAAAATTCATTTTAGAAACAGACGCTAGTGACTTCGCCCTTGGCGCTGTACTTTCACAAAAATTCGAAGATGGTAAGGAACACCCAATCGCTTACGCTTCTAGAACGCTTAACGAAACAGAGTGCAACTATTCAGCTACCGAAAAGAGCTACTCGCCATTGTTTGGGCAACCAAGCATTTCCGACCGTACATTTTCGGAACAGTTTTTGAAATAAGAACTGACCACAAACCTCTTGTTTGGCTAAGACAGAAAAATGATTTAAATAGAAGACTTCTTCATTGGAAACTGGCCTTGGAAGAATTCGAATTTGAAATTAAGTATAAAAAGGTACTCTTAATGGAAATGCAGATGCACTATCCCGCATAACGGAAAACCCTGCTTTAACATCCGAATTAAATGCAAATACTGCCTCTAACAATACTAACACTATGACGCAACACTCAGCAGATACTAATGATGACGAATTCATCCCAGCAACTGAAAAACCACTAAATGAATTTAGAAATCAAATAATACTAGAAGAAAATAATAATGATTCTCGAGAAGCAATTACACTTTTCGGAAATTATCATAGAATAACAATAAAAACACCCCTTTTTGGACCAGCTATGTTGATCAACATAATCAAAGAATATGCATCTCCCAAATGTGTTACTGGCATTTGTTGCAGCGAAAAAATCTTACAAAACTTACAAATTATCTACAAAAACTATTTCTCTCGCGCAAAATCGATCAAACTATTTTGGACAAAAACAATTTTAGAAGATGTAACTGATGAAATTGATCAAGATTTGATTATTGAACGACAACATAATGCAAACCATAGAGGAATTATTGAGACCAAACTACATATTGCTAGAAAATATTATTTTCCAAACATGAAAACTAAAATTACTAAATTTATTAACATTTGCAAAATATGTCAAAAGCTAAATATGAAAGACGCCCATATAAACAAAAATATCAAATTACTGCCACTCCTAAAAACCTTTGGAAATCGTTCATATGGACATCTTTATAATTAGTGATAAACATTTTCTAACCCTTTGCGATAAGTTCTCAAGACTAACCATGGCGATTCCTTTACAATCAAGAAACGCTATACATATACTAAAAGCACTAACTCAATTCTTCGCTAACGTTGGAAGACCTTGTTTGCTTGTGATGGACCAAGAATGTTCGTTTAAATCCACCACAATCAAACAATTTCTTGAAGAAAATAATATAGAATCTCATTATACAAGTGTTGGTCAATCCTCTTCAAATGGAACAATTGAAATTGTCCATAGAACAATAAGAGAATTGCACAACATAATCTCACTACGAGATTCTACAAAAATTTATCAACTACTTCAAAAATTAATTTGGCAGTCTCAATTTACAATGATTCTATACACTCTCAAACAAACATATCCCCTAAAGAACTATTTTTCGGCTTCAAAAACGAAGATCCTATCCCTGAGGACCTTCAAGAAAGAATTAAACAAAAAGAGGAACTTTATAGAGTGTATGCCACAAAACAAAAAGAAAAAAATCCAAATACATAGAAAAATTAAACAAAACACGAGAAGAACCAGAACTATTCAAAGACAATGACACGATCTTCGAAAGGAAAAGAAATAATTTAAAACACGAAGAAAGGTATCGTGAAACGAAAGTTTTCGATAACCTAGTTACAAATATTTTAGACCGAAATGGAAGAAAAATTCATAAATCAAAATTGAAAAGGAAACGAAAAACCTAACATACCATTTAAATTCTTTCTCATCCTTACGGAAATCACAGCTGAATACTATAAAAACTAAAAATGAAATTTGGAATGATTCATTTCCTCATAATAGTTTTAACAAATTCAAAACTTATAACAGTAACAATTTATAGAGACTAACCTTAACTATATTCAGAATTTAGCCAATAATATTAGCCTAACCAACCATCTTAAGGACACCTTAGACTATAAAATCCTATCAGCTTATAAAAAAATGAGGAAATATAAGACCTAGAAAACAAAAGAGAGGCATAATAAATGCAGGAAACCGCAGATCAGAAAACACTTAGAACATTCAGAATTTAGAACATTCAGAAAACAAAACCATATCCAACATTAACGCTCAAGTTAGAATTAATTCCGAAATAGAAAAATCAGTGAACAAAATTACACAAACTCTAAAAAAAAAAAAAAATCGAAAATCAAATGAATAATCAGATAAAAGATCAGATCAGATCAAATGAATAATCGTAAAAACTGAAATAGAACAAGTAAATCTTATCCTGAACATTGATAACATTGTACAACTGTAGAAGACATAGAAGAATAGACGGATGTAAAATTTGTAACCAAGCATAAAAACACCATTTTCAATGTTAACGAAGAGTGCACGATTTGCAACAACCCACAACCGCTAAACGACGAGTGTATCTCAAATATCATCAGAAATCATCCATCTAAATGTACCACCACCACGAGCTCCGAGCATACAATAATACGAGAAATGAAACCAGGAGTCATTCTAATCGATACCACCCTTGGAGTGCCAGTCATTGATTCATGTTCAAACAGCCAAATAATAGCAGTACCCACACTAATTGAAACCGGCAATTGCACCGTAAAAATCTTAAATAGCACATTTACTGCGCATATTGATGTGTTAGACCAAGAAGACTATTTCCTACCCTTAACTGGCAGCAAAACAGAAATAACTCTAAACAAGCCAAGTATACAAGATCTGCACACAATGCATATTAGTAACATACATCAACTCCATACAATAACACTCCGCTTACGCACGCATACAATTGCAGGAGGGATATTAATTGTTGTTCTAACAGGCTTTCTTATAACTGCATTTTGCATCTACAAACACAAAACCAAACATGCAGAGAAGAAAATGTCTACCGAAGCTATTCACAACATCATCCCACTGCAAACGTCGGTAAGTCGATCGAGGACGCTCGACGTTTAAGGAGGGAGGAGTTATGTACACATGCGCTATGCGCTATGATACAGGTGCTGAGTAAGAAAACGGTCGCAAGCGAGCCATCGATGTTACTCCACGCGCGGAGTCAAGTTCCAACGGGAACTCCACTGGAAGCAGGTTCCCACGACCAGGTGTGGTGTCGTATGCTCAGACGGACCGAGGCAACATGATCATCATAAACGTGGACGACAACGTGACCGGCAAACCTGGCAGCACCGAAAACACCAGCCTAGCTAAATACCACCGAATCCAGAAGTTAGCTTTAGTCTTAGTTTAGCAGTTCGCAAATAAAGATCCCCAGTAATATTTTTTAAAACTTACTCCGGGTTATCATAAACATAATTATATATATATATATATATATAAATATATATATATATATATATATATATATATATATATATATATATATATATATATATATATATATATATATATATATATATATATATATATATATATATATATATATATATATTGTTGTTGGATTTGTAACAAATATCCGCCTGCAGATATGCAACCTGCAGGACTACCAATCGATGCGAAAATTAACATCATGGCAGATTACCACTGTTCCTCCGATAAGGAGCCATGATGTAATTTGTAACCTTGTAATCAAATGTAACAATCGCTAGAAGCGCATGCCTGTGTTTAGTCCATAGGATGCGCAGAAATAAATCCAAATGAGATTAGAGAGAAAAGGCAAATTGTTCGGAGTCGAAATTTATTTCATATCCTCAACTCGACACAGCCCTAGAATCCTTCGGTAGTCCTTGGCGGGTAGCTACAGCTGGACACTCTTGGGCGCTCTCTGGCGCAGTTGGTCTATTTGCTCATTCCCACCTTGGCCCCTCCTCACCCTCTCACCTTGACTCGATCAGTTCGGCATAGTCCAACGATCAGTCGCTTCCTCCCTCGACCTGGTTAGTTCGGCACGTCCAACAACCAGTCAGGTTCTATTCCTTCCCTTTCCTGAGGCAATTCCGGTCGAATTTTTCACCGGTTTGTTCCTCCTTCCCCTTCCTCCATCCTTGGCCAAGTCGCGGTGGCAGTTGCACCCTCTGCCGCCCCCTCCCACACCATATATATATATATATATATATATATATATATATATATATATATATATATATATATATATATATATATATATATATATATATATATATATATATATATATATATATATATATATATATATATTTATATATATATATATATATTAGTGATGGGTAAAGTTGGCAAAAATCCGGAGTCGACTCCGATAAATTCGGAATCGACTCCGGAAGGTAGGTCCGTGCTTCAATATCCGGAGTCGTTCGGAATCGTCCGGAGTCGCCCGGAGTCGCCCAGAGTCGGAGTCGTCCGGAGTCGTTCGGAGTCGTTCGGAGTCGTCCGGAGTCGTCCGGAGTCGTCCGGAGTCGGAGTCGTTCGGAGTCGTTTGGGGTCGTTCGGAGTCGTTCGGAGTCGTCGACTCCGGACGACTCCGGTCGACTCCGGACGACTCCGATCTACAGCTAATGGTAGCCCTATTGCTACTTACGGAACCAAGTTGCTACAGTTAAGTCTTGGACTTAGGAGAGTGTTTTCGCACTGTTTCACACTTGCTGAAATGAATCGACCAATCATTGGGGCTGATTTTTTAGCGAAGCACGATTTGTGGGTCGACTTAAAAAGAAAGAGGTTGATCGATCATCTTACAGGACAAGAAACGATCGCAACCATCGCTTTAGTGGATACACCTACCCCCAAAAACTGGATGATTGAATCGAGCATATTTGGTGAAATTTTTAAAAAATATCCAACTTTAGTGGATCCATCAGATTATAAAAAGCCAGTTAGTCATTCGATAGTACATAACATCGAAACCAAAGGAAGCTTACCATTTTCTAAACCACGACGCCTGGATCCGAAAAAGCATAAGATTGCTCAAGCAGAATTTCAACACATGTTGGATCTGGGAATCTGCAGAGTGTCCTCGTCGTCAGCTTCGTCACCGCTACACATGGTACCCAAACCTGATTCAGATTGGAGACCTTGCGGCGATTATAGGCGTTTAAATGCCATCACAATACCTGATCGTTATACGATCCCGCATGTGCAGGATTTTACGATGAACTTGGATGGTTGCAAATTGTTTCTAAGTTGGATATCATTCGGGCGTACCACATCATACCTGTTGCCGAGGAAGACATTCACAAAACGGCGATAACCACGCCGTTCGGATTATTTGAATTTCTAAGGATGCCGTTTGGCCTCAGAAATGCAAGCCAGTGTTTTCAACGACTCACGAATAATATTTTTCATGATTTAGATTTTGTGTTTGTATACATAGATGACATTCTGATAGCTAGTTCGACGCGTGAATCCCATTTAGAACACTTGCACATTGTTCTAAAACGTTTAACGGATGACGATATAAAACTTAAGCCATCAAAATGCGTTCTTGGTGTGAATCAAATAGAATTCCTGAGCCACACCATTTCGGCAAAGGGATAACACCATCGCCAGAAAAAATAATGGCCATTCGAGATTTTCCTTCACCATGTTCGGTGAAACAGCTTCAAAGAGTTTTGGGAATGGTGAATTATTATCACCGCTTCATTCCTAACATTTCAGATAAGCTAAGAGTGCTTCACCAGTTAATAAAAGAGCACAACAAAAATAGGAAAATCCAATTCGAATGGTCTGACGCTTGTGAACAAGCACTAAATCAAATAAAGGATGAACTTTCAAACGCTACTATGCTCGTGCATCCGAAAAGTAATGCTACTTATACACTAACAACAGATGCTTCTAGTGTTGCTGTAGGGGCAGTATTACAACAAACTAGCGAAGGCATTTTGGAACCTCTTGCGTTTTTTTCTAAAACGATGACGCCCACGGAACAGAGGTATTCCGCATTCGATAGAGAATTATTATTATTATTATTATTTATTAATCTTCCGTTAATAAAACATTTCCGACATTTTGAGAATAGATCATTCACCAATAAACAGATCCATTTATGAAGAATAGGAATTCAAAAACAACCATTTATCTCAGCACCAAATAAACAATATGACAAAAAGTCACCGACAGATTGATGTTCAACACTTTCGCCAACCTACAACCTATCCCATCCGCAGCCACGCAAATGAAGATTCTATTCGTCAATGACGTGGACACCGGCCGATTCCGTTCGTCGACTTTCAGAATTCGTTGAGCGATAAAGTTGGTCTACGAAAGCACGACATTTTACATATCGAGCCATTCGCGCATCACGAAAGCTGTTACCAAAGTTGTTACCGTCAATGAACAAGGACGTGGAAAACTTCATCGTACTTGTCATGCCAAAAATCTAAAATTGGTCATCACATCAGCGAAGCATTTTCCGTTCCACGGCATTTGAACATGTGCACATGGCGGCCACGGTTCAAATAAGAAACTTCCGCGGCAAATTATTTACTGACAATTGATGACGCGTTACAGGTTCTGCGCCGGCAGCAACCATGCGACGTGTTCTGAGACATGCTTTCTTCACTTCGTCGGATTATGTTCCAACCATTTGCGTTCATTGCAGCACAAATAAATCGCCGCAGCTATTTGCCGATTGGCGAACTTCACATCGCATTATCGTTGTTTAAGTTGTTGAGGTGACGGTTTGAGGGAAACACAGATGCAGTCGTTTAAAGGAGGCCATAAAGATACCATGAAATGTCATGGCGGCTGATTTTTCTCGGCATTCAGCAGAATTCTGCTGATAGCCATCGCTGCCGCGAATGCATTAAAGGCGGTATTGCCGGAGTGATCGCGGAAGGTAATGAGGCTACTAATATTGCTGATTTTCTAAAGACAAGACATAATAAGGGTGTTGATGAGTTGAGAACAGGACACGACGGACAACACAATACTTGTGATCTATCGCGTGACCGCACCGGCAAATCAGTCTAGGGTTGGACGTTGCGATGCGTTTAATTTTATTTTAACAAACAACTTAAAAACTAAGCGGATTGCGCGCGCGTCCGATCGCTGCCGCTGCCCGTGGAAGAAGGTTCCCGCTGTTCGGGCGATCACCTTTCTGCTGTTGCCTCTCACGCACACCAACCAACGCGTTGATGGCCGCCAAATTATGGCACTCTAATTATAGCATTATGGTTCACCCGCTAGTTATAATATTCGTTAATTATAGCATTGCAGCTGCCTCAGCTCCTAACTCTTGTGTATAAACATTATTATTATTAATATTATTATTATTGTCATTATGGCCTACGCGATCATACCGGCCTATTCAGGACTTGAGTACCACGTAGCCGGATAGTCAGCTCTTGCTACGGCGGACGGTTCATACGCGGTTAGAACCCACGCCGGGCATGCAGATGTGAGTAATGAGGTGCCGCGGGATCGCTCCTATCCAGCGTGCAACTTGCATACTGCCACACTGTCTTCTGCCCGATGCATACGCTGCAGGCAGGGGAAGAATGCACTCACGATAAAAAAAACACCCAGTCATGAACCAGCGGTGGACCTAACGGTAGGCGGACTAGGCGGTCGCCGAAAATCTCTAGTCTGTAGTATGCCGTATGTCTACAATTGGACAGAGTATTAGCGATAAGGGCCCCCCGTAAAGATGGTCGTTGGGGCTCCGTGGCTGGAGAACCATTTGCACCTCCCCTTCCCCCATGGCTACTACAATTTTAGGGCCTGTGACCGATGATCGTAGGGGTCCCATGGCCACCCCCCCTCCCCCTCATCCGCTGGAAATTTAAGTATACCGTTCAATCTTCCAACAGCTGTGTATCAGTACCCCCTCCTCCCGGTCATCAGTTACCATTGACAGGGGCCTCAATTCGTCTTTCCGCCTTTCATGAACACCTTCCTTTCTTTGACCGATTGATCATAACATTCCGGAAGAAAACACATTTGGTGAAAGTGTTGCACACACACGCACGCTCACACCCACGCGCAGATGGCTCAGGATATCTATGTAATCTACAGCATACGAAAGCAAAAGCTTAGGGTAACAAAGTTATGCTTGATGCTTAACACGTTCAGCACGATGACATGTCCCATGGACTACCAGTGAACTTTCCAGGATGCCGGTATCATAATCAGCTTGCGTTCTAGATGCCGGCAGAACGGAATGTTGATGAAAATCAGCGCCGGGCTGAACGTGTTAATACGAATTAGGGTTCTGCGCGTTGCACAGCAAACCCTCCAGCGTAAACTAGCGATTCCTTAGTCATTTTTACATTGCAGCAATTGAACTTATTGCGATTTTTTTGGTTTGATTTGTGAAAATGCAACTTCATCGCCGCAATGTTTGTTAACGGCATTTTTGGCGCCACAACAGCTCGCGAGCATTGACCACACGCGAGAAAGAGATAGCGCTATAGAGGGAAAAGCACGGACGACGGCTGACAGCGATTGGCCGTCTGACGCACCAACATATCCAAACCTTCGGCAGCGCGCTCAGGCGAGGGGTATGAGGCGGAGCCAGGGACGGGCAGCTCGACGAGCTGCTCGACAAATTTGCCGTTGGAGAGAAAAGAAAGGCATGATAAAATTCTCAGAACGCCATAACGCCTTCCGTCGCTTTGCACAGCGGGTTTTCTGCGCTGGAAACTGCTCAAATTTACACAGCGGGTATCTACTTGAGACCTTAATTAACCCTTAATATCGCAGACCTCAAGTGATGAGAAAAAGCTGTCCTTCCCAATTCACTTAATTTGAACAGGCGAACACCACAGAACCCCCCACCAGTGACGGAGTCGCGATAGAAAAAGAATTGTGAGAGTGTTTGTCTCTTAAATTGAGATTTCATTTAGTTTTTCGCAAAGCGAACATTCTTTTGGCTATTTGTGGTTTTGCCTGTTTTGGAGACACCCTCCATTTCGAAAGCAGGTTTGAGGCGGTCAATCGAAATAGATTCATTTTTTCTTTGATTTTAACCGTGAAAAATTTCTGCACCGTCGAACTACCTCAAAAGGTCCTTCATACGGTGCTTGTAAACCCGTTCTCACTTTATCTACCCGTACGAAAACATGTGTTGTACCCGGTGTTGTATCATTTAGTTTTGGTGGGCATGGGTCAATGTGCCTTAGCGCTTTTTAAAATCCTGAACAAATTCGGGTACGTCCTCGACGGATTTTGCAGCAGAGGGTAAAAATACTTCGGAAGGAAGTCGCAAATTTTCTCCATATACCATTTCTGCTGGAGCGCCTTTTAATGCGTCTCTGTATGCTACTCGAATGCCCAGCAGAATCAGTGGCAATCGAGAAATCCAATGCGTATTGTCTTCACAGGCTTTTAACGCTCCTTTTAAGTGTCGATGGAATCTTTCAACCATTCCATTGGATTGAGGGTGATACGCAATCGTTTTAATGTGAGTGTTCCTAACAACTTTGTTAGTTCTTCAAACAGTTTTTACTGGAACTGTCTGCCTCTATCGGTTGTGATTGTAGATGGACAACCAAACCTTGGAATTTAATTCCTTACAAATGTTTCAGCTAGCGTTTTAGCCGAAATATCAGGCATCGGATAGCATTCCGGCCAACGTGTAAAACGGTCAACAATGGTCAGTAAATAGCTCATTCCTTCGGATGGTGACAATGGACCAACGATGTCCATGTGCACATGTTCAAATCTCCCTTTTGGAACGAATAATGCTTCCAAAGGCGAGCGAGTGTGACGACCAATTTTAGATTTTTGGCATCCAACACACGAACGAGTCCAGTTTCCCACGTCCTTGTTCATTGACGGCCAGAAAAATCTTTCGGATAACAGCTTGCGTGATGCGCGAATACCCGGATGGGATAGGTTGTGTAGGTTGGCGAAAGTTTTTTTTCTTAGAGATTGAGGAACATACAACCTATTCTGTCCAGTCGACGACTCGAATACTAGTTTTTTATCCAATATTAATTGATTTAATTTGAATTTGAGTTTGCCTGACTATTTGAGTCATCAAATAGTTGTTTTAGCTGTTCGTCTTTTGTTGTTCCTTTCAATTGCTTCATATGTGAAGTTTGTGATTTCGTTGGTTTCTCCTATTCGAGATTAGAATGGATCTGTTTTTGAATTTAGGGCATGGATCAATGGTTTATGATCTGTATAAACCGTGAACGATCTACCTTCTAAAAAATGTCGGAAATGTTTTATCCCAAGAGTAATAGCGAGCAATTCTCTATCGAATGTGGAATACCTCTGTTCCGTGGGCGTCATCGTTTTAGAAAAAAAACGCAAGAGGTTCAGGTAGCGAGATCGAAATTGCATGGACTTTGTAGCCGCAGCGGATGAAAATGTACGCATCAGAATAAAATAGTTTTGGGGGTTCCAAACGCACGCACACATACAAACACGCGCGCAAACTCACACACACACACACACACACACACACACACACACACACACACAAACAAACGCGCGCGCGCGCTCGCGATAAGGCGCGCGCACGCAGAACGCACCTACGAAAGCGCGCATGCAAGCACGCACCCCCATCAAACCCCCCTCCTCCCGCTATCATCAGCTATCATATAGCGCATCATCATCCAAAGCGCCGGGCGGGGTGGGGGATCGCGGCATGATAGAGTGAACGATCACTTTCCCCGCGCTGTGTGTGTGCGTGTGTGTCGTGACCCGAAAACTCGAGACAGATTTCGACACATTAAAAAATAATTATTGCCACTATACACCGTGCTACATGATGTTTAGAAGGTCGTTGAAGCATCAAACATGTTCAGATTTAAAAAAAAAATTAGTTTAGTGTTAGACGTTCTCGTACGCTTGTTTGAAAATGACTTCTTCACCCTCAACTGGCAGGGGCATCGAATGGTCTCATCAGCAGCGGCACGAAATAAAATAAACCATCAATACACCGATAACACTTTGAATCCCAATCCAGCTTCTCCCACAGCGTCTCAAGGCCACACACAAATTAATAAATGCTAACACCCACCAACAACAACCCCGCTGCGCAAAGCGACGGAAGGCGTTATGGCGTTCTGAGAATTTTATCATCCCGCTGCGCAAATTCGAGCAGTTTCCAGCGCGGGGAACGGACCAAAATCTGCGCTGGCCAGCGCAGATTTTGGTCCGTTTCCCGCGCTGGACTTCAGCGATTCCTGCGCTGGGTCGAGCAAGTTTAGCGCCATCTGCTGGCGAAATGGACAAACTATTTATGGCGGCGGAGCAAAAAAAAACGGTCAACAAAAATTAAAAAAAATTGGCGCCCATTTTCTCGTCCGCTTCTTCTCCCTCCCTCAGCCTGCCCTGCCTTACTTGCGCTTCTGCCCGTGCCTTCCGCCGCCAGCTGATTGGGTGTTGTGGTGTATGCGTTGATACTCATATGTGCATTGCGGTTGTGTATTGTTATTGGTGGGTGTTAGCATTTATTAATTTGTGTGTGACCTTGAGACGCCGTGGGAGAAGCTGGTTGGGTTGGTTTGGGATTCAAAGTGTTATCGGTGTATGGATGGTTTATTTTATTTCGTGCCGCTGCTGATAAGACCATTCGATGCCCCTGCCAGTTGAGGGTGACGAAGCCTATTTAAAACAAGCGTAGGAGAACGTCTAACACTAAACTAATATTTTTTAATTTTAACATGTTTGATGCTTCAACGACCTTCTAAGCATCATGTAGCACAATGTATAGTGGCTATAATTTTTTTTTGTGCCGAAATCTGTCTCGAGTTTTTGGGTCTCGTCACACACACACGCACACAGCGCGGGGAAAGTGACCATTCACTCTACCATGCCCCCACCCCGCCCGGCGCTTTGGATGATGATGCGCTATATGATAGCTGATGATAGCGGAAGAGGAGGGGGTTTGGTGGGGGGTGCGTGCTTGCGTGTGCGCTTTCGTAGGTGCGTTCTCGCGCGCGCACGTTCGTAGGTGCCTTATCGCGTGCGCGCGCGCTTGTGTGTGTGTGAGTGTGTGTGTGTGTGTGTTTGCGCGTGCGTGTGTGTGCGTGCGTGTGGAAACCCCAAAACTATTTGATTCTGATGCGTACATTTTCATCCGCTGCGGCTACAAAGTTCATGCATTTTCGAACTCGCTACCTGAGAGACAACACAACCATTGGATTGGCACCACCATCTTTGCGATCGGTTCTGCTGTTGGGGGTATTAAAAAGACACACGATCGAAGCAAACGTGCGTGTGATCTGTAGCACATTTCTTTCCAATTAAGCTAGCGGACGCAAGTGGAAACAAAACTTGAATTGAATTCATACAAAAGAGGATTCTGGATTTGTTTTTACGGTGCACGTATGGTGCTGCACCTGTCCGTCCAGAATCTGGTGGCGTGTTGGTTTGGAGTAGTTATCATGACGCCGATTGACCGGCAATGCCTTGGAATGGGTTCGGATCGGTAGGCTCATGTTTTGGTCGATTGCATTCCGTTGATTTGTCGCGCCGTAGCGGGACACCCGGCAGCAACAAAGTCAAGACAAACTCTTCCCCGGGTGTGAACTGTTATGATAAGTTCTTCTTCTTCTTCTTCTTCTTCTTATTATTATTATTATTATTATTATTATTATTATTATTGTTATTATTATTATTATTATTATTGGCGTAATAGCTTACGCGATCGTTCACGCGTTTTCAGGAATTGAATACCTCGTAGCCGGATAGTCAGCCCTTGCTACGGCGGACGGTTCATACGCGGTTAGAACCCACGACGGGCATGCAGATGTGTGAAATAATGGCGGTGTCGCGGGCCCGCTCCTATCCAGCGTGCAACTTGCATACTCCCACACTGTCTCCTGCTCGATGCATACGCTGCAGGCAGGGGGAAGGATGCACCTCCACGATAAAAAAAAAACCGTCATGAACCAGCGGTGGACCTAACGGTAGGCGGACTAGGCGGTCGCAGAAGATTTCTAGTTTGTAGTATGCCGTATGTCTACAAGTGGACAGATTATTAGCGACAAGGGCCCCGGGAAAGATGGTCGTTGGGGCTCCGTGGCTGGAGAACCATTTGCACCTCCCCTCCCCCCATGGCGACAACAATTTTAGGGCATGTGACCGATGATCGTAGGAGTCCCATGACCCCCCCCCCTTCCCACCCGCTGGCAATTTAAGTATACCGTTCAATCTTCCAACAGCTGTGTGTCAGTACCCCCTCCTCAGGGGCCTCAATTTATGAACACCTTCCTTTCTTTGACCGATGGATCATAACATTCCGGAAGAAATTACATTTGGCGACAGTTTTGCATACACACATGCGCAGGATGCTTAGCATATCTATGTAATCCACAACAGACGAAAGCAACAGCTTAGTGTTAGAAACGTGTTAGGGCGAATTATGGTTCTGCGCGTTGCACAGCAAACCCTCCAGCGTGAGCTAGCGATTCCTTAGTCATTTTTACATTGCAGCAATTGAACTTATTGCGCTTTTTTGGTTTGATTTGTGAAAATGCAACTTCATCGCAGCAATGTGTGTAAACCAAGGTGGAATGTATAATGAGGTGTAGTTATAGCGCTTTTGGCGATCCCCCCCCTGGGCTCCGATTTTGACAGATGGTTTTCCGCTTGTAGATGTATTGATGGATTTTTTACGTTTTGCATGGTCAATATTTGGTGGAGATCAATTTGGATGAATAGTTTAGTTTATTAGAACACAGCCCGTGATTTCCAATGAAAATTTTCCTAGGAGAATTTGAAACGTTCGCCAAACGCGGAAAACTAACTGTCAATTTTCTTCGTCGATTCTTCTTCCACCTAGCTGTCAAAACGGGCTTATAACTTGACCTGATATCTTTACGGTCCTTGGTGTAAACGGTTTTTTAAGCACCACAGCAACTCATGAGCATTGTCCACACGCGAGAAAGAGATAGCGCTATAGAGGGAAAAAGCACGGACGACGGCTGACAGCGATTGGCCGTCTGACGCACCAACACATCCAAACCTTCGACAGCGCGCTCAGGCGAGGGGTATGAGGCGGAGCCAGGGACAGGTCTATGTAATCCACAACAGACGAAAGCTAAAGCTTAGTGTTAGAAACGTGTTAGGGCGAATTATGGTTCTGCGCGTTGCACAGCAAACCCTCCAGCGTGAGCTAGCGATTCCTTAGTCATTTTTATATTGCAGCAATTGAACTTATTGCGCTTTTTTGGTTTGATTTGTGAAAATGCAACTTCATCGCAGCAATGTGTGTAAACGGTGTTTTAAGCGCCACAGCAACTCATGAGCATTGTCCACACGCGAGAAAGAGATAGCGCTATAGAGGGAAAAAGCACGGACGACGGCTGACAGCGATTGGCCGTCTGACGCACCAACACATCCAAACCTTCGGCAGCGCGCTCAGGCGAGGGGTATGAGGCGGAGCCAGGGACGGGCAGCTCGACGAGCTGCTCGACAAATTTGCCGTTGGAGAGAAAAGGAAGGCATGATAAAATTCTCAGAACGCCATAACGCCTTCCGTCGCTTTGCACAGCGGGAAGGAGCATCCGATCGGATAAGCTCTCTTTCTTAATACTCCGGTATACCGCGACAATACTGTTCTCCTGCGCACGATTAGAGTCATTAAAGTAAATGTAATTGTAGAAACTTACAGTAGCAATTCCCAAGCAATCATCTTCCTAAATTCTCTTATTCCGATGTTCCTCTTTTTTGCAGTTTTAAAAACCACTAATGCGTTTACTACAGAGGTTCCCAATAAAAGCTCGAGTCCTAGCTTGCGGTACCATTTGACGCCTTTCCTCATTGTTGTGGCATATGAGACCATTTGGTCCGAATAATCAATCCCACATTTTCCTTTGTTATAGTCTACTACAGCTAGTGGTTTTAGTTTTGTAGCAGGCTGATTCGAGTAACATTTTTTTGTAGTTTGTACCATGTATGGAGCATGCTTCGTTGATAACATTCTTACGTTGCGAGAGTCTTTCCATTTCAGAACCACAATTCCGTTTTCGTCTTCTTTTGCAATCATTTCACCTTTTTTTAATTTACAGTCCAAAACATCTCTTGGCATGGATTTTTGTTATGCCGTAAGGTTCCTACAAGATGAGTTTTCCGATCTAAGCATGTTCAAGCCAGCTCATAGAAATTGTCAACATATAATGTTCGTCCTTTTTCGAAAAGTTTTTCAGCAAGTTTTATACAAACATTATGAGCCAATCCAGTTTCTCTGATATCCTCCGAAGACTTTCCAGAGTAAGTTTTAGAAGCCCATTGTAGTGTATTATGGACGTATTAGTGAATAAGTAGACAATACGTTAGTATTAGTACTAGTGCGTACTAGTAGTAGTATTAGTTTAGGATAGGTTATAATTAAGTATACGTGTAAGGTCAGTCGCAATAAAGGAGTTAAGTTGAACACACGTAATGTTACAACAAGTTGGCGACGAGGATAAAAGTTTTAAGATGGCAAGGCAAGTGATCGGCTCGGTTCAACCATACGTTTTGGGTGACGATATCGAATGCTATTTGGAACGGGTGGAGCTGTATCTCGAAGTGAACGAAGTGGACGAGACGAGACAAAACGGGCTACCTGTTAACGATAGGAGTTGCGGAATTGTTCGATGTAGCCCCCAAGGTATGCTCACCAGAAGAACCGAAGAAAATGAAAGCGGATGTGCTTATCAGTGTCCTGAAAAAGCACCTTAAGGCCAACGTGAATGAGGTTGCAGAAAGGTACAAGTTTCGTTTGGTGTACCAAAAGGATTTATCGATGAAGGAATACATCATCGAGTTAAAAGCGGCGGCACAGCAGTGTAATTTTGAAGGATTCCTTCAAAAGGCACTTCGAGACCAGTTAGTAGCTGGGGTCGCTGACCAGGAGCTCAGAAGGAAGCTATTAGCGGAGAGAGCGCTAGATTATGAGACAGCGTGTAACATTGCGTTATCATGGGACGCAGCGAAAAAGCAAAACGAAGAGATGAGGACGAATGAAGAGCAAACCGCAGAGATCGCAACAGTGACACAAGGGAGAGCCGTTATGAGTAATCAAATGTGGTATCGGAGAATAGCAGAGCGAGCAGCGCCGGACAGAAGAGATAACCGGGTAAGGGCTCAAGAACGAGCTCCGCATGTAAGCCGATCTTTTAACGGGAGAGAAAACGTACCGTGCCGTACCGGGAGAGAAAACGTGCCGTGCTTTCGTTGCGGACGATCACACAATCCCGTTACATGTCCAGTGAGAAATTGGGTGTGCTTCGAGTGCGGAAGGAGAGGTCATTTATCCATGAAATGTACACGAGGTCGAGGAATGCGTTGTATCGAGCCAACAGAAGATATTGATGAGGCGTCCGTCAAAAGTGAAAACGGTGAGATAGAATATTTACACACGGTAACAAGTCAAAATGCAAATTTACCACAAAAACTGTTCTTGAATTGTAGCGGAATCAGATTAGAATTCGAGGTAGACAGCGGAGCGGCCACGAGTGTTATTCCGGAATACGTATACGTAAAAAAATTTCGTACAAAAAGGTTACAAAGGTGCACCATGAGTTTTGTATCGGCATCAGGACAAAGAATTACACCACTTGGTAAAATGGCGCTCGAAGTAGAAACGGAGTCAGGCGTAAGAGGCAATTTGATAGCGGTCGTGATACCTACCACACAAGCAGTGAACTGTTTATTGGGCAGAGATGCTTACCGCGAATAGATGAAATATTGGCAAAAATTGCAAGGTGGAAGTATTTCTGCAAGTTAGATTTATCGGGAGCATATTTGCAAGTGCAATTGTCAAAAGCGTCGCAAGAAGTTTGTACAATTAACACTCATGAAGGATTGTATAGATAGGGTAAATGTACCTATAGTGGTGGTAGTACCAATAGTGGTGCTATTGCTCTAAAATGGGGTTCATAGGGCAAATTAAAAGTAATTAAGTTATTTACGTTAGTGTGAAATGTTCTTTAGCCTTTTACAAAGGGTTTAAAAGTTAAATGAGGCTGTTCCGTTACTTAGTGACCGAAAAATCCATTGTTTTGTGAAATGTGTCAACATTTTTCCAAATTCCTTACGATTTCATAACGAAACTCATTTTTCTGTTAACGTTCTAAATGACCACATAACCACCCAATTACTAGTTTTTCTACATAACTGTTATGGAATGTTATTGTTTAACTAAAATTATTTGCCTTTTGACCATATTTATGCATTTTTAAGTGTTTTTTTACCATAGTGCCATTATATGCAGGCATGTACACAAAACAGGCATGTTCCTATAGTGGTTATAGTTATAAAATCAATAAAAACAGGTCGTTTTAGATTTTTTCGAGGATATTTTTGACACGTCGTACTGTTTTCACTAAAATAAGCAACAGAAGTGAGTTTTATGTAGGTAATTTACCAAAAACAGGCCAAAATTCGCTTATATGGCTGAATGAAAAATTAACTTCAAATCAAGCACACTCTTCCGGGTGTAGGTTGACGACAGGTGTGATGCAGTACTTTAGTCAATAGTTTCATCGATAAAATTTATACATTTTATACGATCAAATTACGTAAGAAACCAATATAATGGCAGTAATCCATGCTATTCATACAAAAACAGCTTCGAAACTAATTTTCATTGATATTTTACACCGTTTTTTATACATCTTTGTTTACCACCACTATAGGAACACAATACGACGACTATAGGAACCATACCACCATTATAGGTACAACGAAGCAGTCACAAAAATATGTATTTTTTCGTAAAATTGATGTATTTCATGGTAAAAATGGTTGTGATTGCGAAGATAAAACATATTCCAATTACTATGCGTTAAAATATTCAGAAATTCTCCTTCCTGACACTTTAAATCCATTAAAACACATCGGTACCACTACAAATTGCACCACTATTGGTACATTTACCCTATACTCGAATGCCTTTTGGCATTAGTTCTGCGCCGGCCATATTCCAGAGTATTATAGATCAGATACTAATTAATACCCCGGGAATTGCTTATCTGGATGATATATTGGTTGGAGGGGAAACCGAAGAGAAATGTAAGGCAAACTTGTTTACAGTGTTGGAAAAATTGAATAAGAATAACGTCAAGTTAAACGTAAATAAGTCGGAATTCATGCAAAGAAAAATAGATTACTTAGGGTATACTCTATCAGCGGAAGGTATTACACCAAATCAGGATAAGTTGGAAGCAATTCAAAAGTAACCCCACCTAAAAACATAGTAGAGCTGCAGGCGTATTTAGGATTGCTAAATTATTATCATCGATTCTTGCCAAACTTATCAAGTGAGTTACACCACCTATATAAGTTATTACGAAAGGGGTCAAAGTTTGTATGGGATGAAAACTGTCAACAGGCTTTTGAAGTTTCTAAACGTCTTTTAATTAGTAACAGAGTATTAGAACCGTACGACCCAGAAAAACCTTTGGTTTTAGCAGTCGATGCTAGCCCGTATGGAGTAGGAGCTGTATTATCCCATACGGTAAATGGAATAGAAAGACCTGTCGCTTTCGCTTCGGCAACGTTAACAGAGGCGCAACAAAACTATGCACAAGTGCATAAAGAAGCCCTTGCGGTAATGTTTGGTGTGGAAAAATTCCATAAATATGTTTTCGGTTCTCATTTCAAATTGTTAACGGACAACAGCGGGGTTAAGGAAATTTTTAATCCGCGCCGTGGTACATCATCCATAGCGATAGCAAGGTTGCAAAGATGGGCGTTAAAATTAACAATTTATGATTACGAAATAGAGCACAGGCCGGGGAAAATGATGGCACATGTGGATGCTATCTCTAGATTACCATTAGCATTAGAGCATGCAAAAATAGATGGTGTGAGTTTAGGTATCAATCAGATAGAGGATAGTCATACCTTTGAGGCATTGGATAAATAAAAATTGCGTAAGGAACAGCAAACGGACAGTTTATTGAAAAAGGTTTTGGAATGTGTTATCAATGGGTGGCCTAGAAACGTGAAAGATGAACTTAAATACTATGAAAAATTGAATGCACATTTCGGAGTAGAAGAGGGTGTCTTATATTTTGATGGTAGAGTGGTGATTCCTTATAAACTGAAGGTAACAGTATTAGAACTGCTGCACATGAATCATGAAGGAATTATCAAAATGAAGATGAATGCAAGAACGTTCGTGTGGTGGAGGAAAATGGATGATGATATTACAGATTTATGCAAAACTTGTGAGGTGTGTCAGTCCAGACAGACAGTACGTAAGGAAACGGTAACAACCACCTGGAAAGATGTAAGCGAACCTTTTGAAAGAGTACCTTTAGATCTATGCTATGTAGATAATCGAACGTTACTTGTGCTCGTGGATGCATATACGAAACTAATCGAAGTTAAGGTAGTGAACAGGTCAAGAGCGAGTGACATAATCGAAAATTTGGAAGCTTTCTTTGCATGTTTTGGCTTACCGAAAGAAGTGGTAACAGATAACGGGCCGCCATTCAACTCCACGACATTTATAAATTTCTTAAAAATGCACGGTATTAAGGTTACTAAAACGCTACCATACCACCCCCAGTCTAACGGGTTGGCAGAACGTGCAGTTAGAACGGTTAAAGACGTATTGAAAAAATATATGATAGACGAGAAAATAAGATCACTGTCGTTAATAAGAAAAATTAATCGGTTTCTTTTACAATACAGAAATGAACCATGCACTGTTACTAAGGTTTCACCGAATACACGTATTTTCAATTATACGCCAAACACCCTGTTAACGGCCATAAACCCTTTAAAAACTATTTACAATAATCCGTTCTGGAAAACAAAAACAAACGAAAGAATTTTAAAAAATAAACCGTACCAGAGTAATGTGCATGTTCATAGTAACTCCCCTACGGATTACGTTAAAGGAGAAAATGTGTGGTATAGAAACCATTTTAAAGAATTAATTAGATGGATTCCAGCTAAGGTAGTAAAAAAGCTAAGTGCCTTGAGATATTTGATTGAGTTAGGAGGAAACATACGGATGGTACATATCAATCAAATTAGAAGGAGGAGAGTAACGGTAGTAGATTATAAACTACCAGAAAGGCTAGAAACAACGTCTGACAAAATAGCACGGGAAGTGCCAAATCGCAAGCGACCTAGAAGCGAGTGTACCCCGCCTCCGGTTAGCCGTTCCGATAGGTTAAAGGGACAGTCACCTTTTAAATACTCAAAATGAGAAAGTATACATATATTATTGCGGAGGAAAGTGTAGTGTATTATGGACGTATTAGTGAATAAGTAGACAATACGTTAGTATTAGTACTAGTGCGTACTAGTAGTAGTATTAGTTTAGGATAGGTTATAATTAAGTATACGTGTAAGGTCAGTCGCAATAAAGGAGTTAAGTTGAACACACGTAATGTTACAACACCCATGTGTATCCTTCGCTTGAACATAACTTAAACATTTTAATTCCGTATTTGTGTGCTTTACTTGGAATGTATTGTCTAAAGATAAGTCTGCCACGCCATGGAATCAATGTTTCGTCAATAACGATGTTTTCTCCTCGTGTGTACACTTTCTGATACTTTTCTTGTTGTTTATCCATCAAAGTTATTATTTTTCCTTGCCGATCTTTAGGGGATAAGGACATGTTATCGGTGAAATGGAGATTACTGAGTAATATCTCGAACCTGTTCCGCGACATAACGGTAGATGGAAGCTTAAAATTGTATAATGTATTTTTGGACCAATAATTTGCCACTGGGTTTACTTTTACCAATCCCATCCATAGCAATAATCCTAGGCACTTTTTCATTTCTGCCGAATTAGTTAGTTTCCATTTGCTCATTCGTGCTCCTTGTGATAATGAAGCATTATCCAACTTTTGTAAAGCATAAGTTAATCTTTATCTAGACCAGTTGGCCATAAAAAAAGATTTTTTATTTTACACAAACAGGATTACTCCTGACTAAACCTAACGAGCTAATGTTCTAACGAGGCCGCTAGTTGCTGGCTGCATTGGTCCGTTCTCACGATCGGTCTGCGTGTCGCATTACTTGCGCATGTCGCCGTTGTCCGCTCGAGGCCGGTGTAGCGTTACATCTTCGTCTGCTCGTAGCCGGTGTGGAATGCCAGCTTGCAGTCTGGTTTCTAGCGGGTCGGTCTAACTCCTCCCTTCTTAGATGACTTTGCCCTCAAAGTCTGCTGAGAGCGTGGAATGTTGTAGGTTTTTTCACGAAGGTTTCTATGTTGTGAACATCCTGTCGGTTGGTGTTGTTCGTTGGAATGTTGAGGTAATGACATATAAAATTGCTATTGTTATCAGAACAATTGTTGTTAGCCCAATTGACCCAAAGATATGAAGTTTCCATGTGAGGGAATTATTACCAGGCTGATGGTATGTAGTTTCTTTCTGTGCTGCAATGTTATGTTTCGAAGATGTTCAATTGAAGGTTCGTCTCTGATGCCGTCTTCTTTAGCGATAAGGCCAATGTGGCCGATAAGAATGTGGTTTATATTGCAGCAGTTGGATGAAATTTCGTCAGTGGCATCATTCAATAGAATATTCGCATTGTTAATGTGTTTAACTAATCCTGTTGAATCAAGGTTGCAAAGATGGGCGTTAAAATTAACAATTTATGATTACGAAATAGAGCACAGGCCGGGGAAAATGATGGCACATGTGGATGCTATCTCTAGATTACCATTAGCATTAGAGCATGCAAAAATAGATGGTGTGAGTTTAGGTATCAATCAGATAGAGGATAGTCATACCTTTGAGGCATTGGATAAATAAAAATTGCGTAAGGAACAGCAAACGGACAGTTTATTGAAAAAGGTTTTGGAATGTGTTATCAATGGGTGGCCTAGAAACGTGAAAGATGAACTTAAATACTATGAAAAATTGAATGCACATTTCGGAGTAGAAGAGGGTGTCTTATATTTTGATGGTAGAGTGGTGATTCCTTATAAACTGAAGGTAACAGTATTAGAACTGCTGCACATGAATCATGAAGGAATTATCAAAATGAAGATGAATGCAAGAACGTTCGTGTGGTGGAGGAAAATGGATGATGATATTACAGATTTATGCAAAACTTGTGAGGTGTGTCAGTCCAGACAGACAGTACGTAAGGAAACGGTAACAACCACCTGGAAAGATGTAAGCGAACCTTTTGAAAGAGTACCTTTAGATCTATGCTATGTAGATAATCGAACGTTACTTGTGCTCGTGGATGCATATACGAAACTAATCGAAGTTAAGGTAGTGAACAGGTCAAGAGCGAGTGACATAATCGAAAATTTGGAAGCTTTCTTTGCATGTTTTGGCTTACCGAAAGAAGTGGTAACAGATAACGGGCCGCCATTCAACTCCACGACATTTATAAATTTCTTAAAAATGCACGGTATTAAGGTTACTAAAACGCTACCATACCACCCCCAGTCTAACGGGTTGGCAGAACGTGCAGTTAGAACGGTTAAAGACGTATTGAAAAAATATATGATAGACGAGAAAATAAGATCACTGTCGTTAATAAGAAAAATTAATCGGTTTCTTTTACAATACAGAAATGAACCATGCACTGTTACTAAGGTTTCACCGAATACACGTATTTTCAATTATACGCCAAACACCCTGTTAACGGCCATAAACCCTTTAAAAACTATTTACAATAATCCGTTCTGGAAAACAAAAACAAACGAAAGAATTTTAAAAAATAAACCGTACCAGAG
The DNA here is from genome assembly GCF_016920715.1 of Anopheles arabiensis. Lineage (NCBI taxonomy): Eukaryota > Metazoa > Arthropoda > Insecta > Diptera > Culicidae > Anopheles > Anopheles arabiensis. The sequence continues at coordinate 58,987,710 of NC_053517.1, read as the reverse complement.
TAATGTGCATGTTCATAGTAACTCCCCTACGGATTACGTTAAAGGAGAAAATGTGTGGTATAGAAACCATTTTAAAGAATTAATTAGATGGATTCCAGCTAAGGTAGTAAAAAAGCTAAGTGCCTTGAGATATTTGATTGAGTTAGGAGGAAACATACGGATGGTACATATCAATCAAATTAGAAGGAGGAGAGTAACGGTAGTAGATTATAAACTACCAGAAAGGCTAGAAACAACGTCTGACAAAATAGCACGGGAAGTGCCAAATCGCAAGCGACCTAGAAGCGAGTGTACCCCGCCTCCGGTTAGCCGTTCCGATAGGTTAAAGGGACAGTCACCTTTTAAATACTCAAAATGAGAAAGTATACATATATTATTGCGGAGGAAAGTGTAGTGTATTATGGACGTATTAGTGAATAAGTAGACAATACGTTAGTATTAGTACTAGTGCGTACTAGTAGTAGTATTAGTTTAGGATAGGTTATAATTAAGTATACGTGTAAGGTCAGTCGCAATAAAGGAGTTAAGTTGAACACACGTAATGTTACAACACCCATGTGTATCCTTCGCTTGAACATAACTTAAACATTTTAATTCCGTATTTGTGTGCTTTACTTGGAATGTATTGTCTAAAGATAAGTCTGCCACGCCATGGAATCAATGTTTCGTCAATAACGATGTTTTCTCCTGGTGTGTACACTTTCTGATACTTTTCTTGTTGTTTATCCATCAAAGTTATTATTTTTCCTTGCCGATCTTTAGGGGATAAGGACATGTTATCGGTGAAATGGAGATTACTGAGTAATATCTCGAACCTGTTCCGCGACATAACGGTAGATGGAAGCTTAAAATTGTATAATGTATTTTTGGACCAATAATTTGCCACTGGGTTTACTTTTACCAATCCCATCCATAGCAATAATCCTAGGCACTTTTTCATTTCTGCCGAATTAGTTAGTTTCCATTTGCTCATTCGTGCTCCTTGTGATAATGAAGCATTATCCAACTTTTGTAAAGCATAAGTTAATCTTTATCTAGACCAGTTGGCCATAAAAAAGATTTTTATTTTACACAAACAGGATTACTCCTGACTAAACCTAACGAGCTAATGTTCTAACGAGGCCGCTAGTTGCTGGCTGCATTGGTCCGTTCTCACGATCGGTCTGCGTGTCGCATTACTTGCGCATGTCGCCGTTGTCCGCTCGAGGCCGGTGTAGCGTTACATCTTCGTCTGCTCGTAGCCGGTGTGGAATGCCAGCTTGCAGTCTGGTTTCTAGCGGGTCGGTCTAACTCCTCCCTTCTTAGATGACTTTGCCCTCAAAGTCTGCTGAGAGCGTGGAATGTTGTAGGTTTTTTCACGAAGGTTTCTATGTTGTGAACATCCTGTCGGTTGGTGTTGTTCGTTGGAATGTTGAGGCTTATTTTCGTTCTTCTCATTCTGGTAATGACATATAAAATTGCTATTGTTATCAGAACAATTGTTGTTAGCCCAATTGACCCAAAGATATGAAGTTTCCATGTGAGGGAATTATTACCAGGCTGATGGTATGTAGTTTCTTTCTGTGCTGCAATGTTATGTTTCGAAGATGTTCAATTGAAGGTTCGTCTCTGATGCCGTCTTCTTTAGCGATAAGGCCAATGTGGCCGATAAGAATGTGGTTTATATTGCTGCAGTTGGATGAAATTTCGTCAGTGGCATCATTCAATAGAATATTCGCATTGTTAATGTGTTTAACTAATCCTGTTGAATACACCTTTTCGTACATACATTCTGTATGCTCTCCTTGTACGAGTTGTCGTATGCAGCGTGAAGGCTCTTCCAGATCTTTACTTTCGCAAAGCTGGTGGCTGCTCTGATCGATACAGGGCTGCGGTAATTCGAACATATGGGTTAGATTCCGGATTATGTAGTTATGCTTGATTAAGATTCTCTTATCATTTTGTATGATAGAGTCGATATAGTTGTACTCATAAGTTTCATAGGATAGACGTGGAAACTTTAGCATAAATATCACGTGTGTTGAATTCATGGTAACTTGAGCTGTGGCTTGTGTTAACATTTCTTCAACTGATGTATAGTAAATGCCATTTTGTGCCAGAAATTCTGCAACGGTGTTTAAGTCTTCTATTGATAGTAGCTCGCTTCGGTATCCCGTGCTTAGCGGCTAATATGGTTTCTTGGAGTGTTTTTATATGGGCTTGTAACGCGTCTAGGTTTGCTATCTTAATAATCTGTTGTATCTCGGTTTGATGTTCCCTTTGGATCCTATTCTGAAGGTCGATAACATGATTAGCAATATTGGTTGTTTCTTGGAATCTTCTGCTGAGACCATTATTGATTAATAGCTGCTCGTTGTTTTGTAGGATGAGCGAATTCAGGGTGGTGTTGATTATCGTTAGATCTTCTGCGTCGGGACTGCCAGCTATCCACTTCCAGGCGGCACCTATGCTGTTCCATCTTTTCGAAGTCTACGTGGCCTAATCTTTGAAATTGTGGCGTTAAGTTTTTCGAGCTTCAAATTAATTAAACTTTGCAATGGGGATTTTCCTGTATTATTTGTGCTATTTTCTAGAACTCGAGAAATTATCTCTTCTAGCTCGGTAAGATCAATTGGATGAATCGTCCTCAAGTATCCGATCCTAATTTTTGCTTGCCCTAACGGAACAATAGCTAATGGGTTGTTTGTTAAGTCGAAAATGTTTATGATAGCTTGTAGAACACCATATAGTGTGAAAAACGCGATTAGTAAATTTGTTCCGTATCATTCGTGGCTATGGTTGCTTCTACCTTTGTTGTAAAGGGCAACTTTTCGTCGGGTGGCTGGAATAAATCTTGAAACTTGTTAAGAAATAAATGTAATTTTTCTTTTTCTTGGTGATTAAGATGTGTGTCTCTTATTTCGATTCTGTTAACTTCATTAATAAATTCATGCTTCACCCTTCTTACGGGGCTGGTTGCTTCGCCTCCTCTGACGGGGTTGGTTTCTGTTCCTCAGGCCTCCGGCGAATTTTTCCTTCTCGGTGTGTCGGCGTTGTCCCTTTCCTCAGGCAACGAGTTATTGGCTGCTACCGGCTACTGAGGTGCTCATACACACGGCTGCAATCTGCGATCGGGAGATGTTCTAAGCACGGTGTGATTACGCTCTTTCGCGATCACTACTCGTCACTTGACTTTCACTTCACTAGAGGTCCCTATTCGGGCGCCAGTTAATATTTATCTAGACCGGTTGGCCATAAAAAAAGATTTTTTATTTTACACAAACAGGATTACTCCTGACTAAAGCTGTTGGGGAGTGCCCTCGTGTAGACGGCCTTACAGAAGCAGATGCTGCATGGGCCTCCTTCTCTCAGGTGACAGGGACTGTCACCTGGAGACGAAGCAAGCACAAAGAGGTCAGAGACTCCCCCACGAGCCGAGCCGAGAGATAGACGTGAGCGGGTCTCCGTCTTAGGATTTGTAGATTATAAGTTTCATTGTAATAGATATAAGTTTTATCATCGGAGACAGTTTATGTTTTGTTTACCGTCAAGCTAAGTTGAGAACGTAGACATAACAACTGGCGACGAGTTTTAAAGTGATCGTGTTGTTTTGTGTCCGTCAAAAGCAACATTTGGAACCCGAAGTTACGTAGTGCGCGTAGTATTAATCTATTTATTCGTGTACGTGCGTTCGCGTTAAGTGTTTTTAAAAAATACCACCAAGACGAAAAAGGACTAGAATGAACAGCCAAGGCGACCAGGAGGCGGATGAGCAGCGTGGGCAATCGCAGCAATGGGTTCAACACGCTTTGCCTCCAGGACCGGCAAATCCTGCTCCAGTGCCAGCGATGCCGCCATTTCAGATGCCAACAGCCGAGAATGGTGTACCGCCATCGCAAATTGCAGGAACGTCGGGTCATCAACCTACGCCGGGAACGTCGGATGTAATGCAAATCGTGCTGCAACTCCAAACGCAAGTGAACAAATTACTTTTAATTCATCGTGAAGGTAATGTTTCACAACCACCGCTTGTATCATCGCTAGCCTCAAACCACGAGCAAATTCTAGATTCGCTTAGTGGTCATATAAAAGAGTTTCGCTTCGACGAAGAGGAAAGGGTTACCTTCGCGAATTGGTTCTCTCGATACGAAGATTTATTCGCTAAGGACGCTTCGAAGCTTGATGATGCAGCAAAAGTGCGGCTATTAATTCGGAAGTTGGGCAGTAGCGAGTACAACAGATACGCCAGTTTTATTTTGCCGAAACATGCTCGCGATTACACGTTCGACGAAACCGTAAAGAAACTCACAGCACTTTTTGGCAGCAAAGAGTCCGTTTTGAGAAGACGTTATAAGTGTTTGAATACCACTAAAGCATATAGTGAGGATTATCTATCCTTTGCTTGCCGGGTGAACAGAGCGTGTGTGGACTTTGAGGTAGGCAAAATAAGCGAAGAACAACTGAAGTGTCTCATCTTCGTGTGCGGGTTACGGAACGAAAGCGACGAAGAGATTCGTACTCGACTTCTTTCACTAATAGAAAACCGGCCGGAGGTACGCCTTGAAGATTTAACGGAAGAGTGCCAACGTGTACTAAATTTGAAAATGGATAGCGCAAAGATAGAAAAAACACCCATAGAAAAAGTGTTAGCAGTAGCAAAGAGCAATGATCGACAAAATGGTTACGAAAATATTCAACACACACAACAGCCAAACTATCAGTATGGCCGCGCTAGAAGCTGCTGGCTGTGTGGAGGCGACCATCATGCAATAAAGTGCAATCTTAAAAAATTATAAATGCTCCATTTGCAACACTATGGGACACAAAGAAGGCTACTGTAGCTCGGCATTTCGTTGGAACGCGAGCAGAAGAAAAAGTGCGATCAGAAGCGTTACGATTATGGAAGTTGGAAGCGGGCGAGGAAGAAACATCGATGTGCTGATAAATCGAACTAGGGTGAGAATGATGGTGGATACTGGCGCAGACATAACCATCGTTAGATCGAGATTGTGGCAACAGATGGGGGAACCAGTGTTGAAACCATCAACGATAATGGCAAGAACGGCATCGGGGGAGCAGCTGAATCTACTTGGGGAGTTTACTGCTGAAATTACACTAGCCCAACAACGCGAAGATTGTGTGATACGAGTGGCCTCGGAGAACCTCTCACTTTTTGGAAGAGATGCGATGGACATTTTCAACCTCTGGAACGTACCGCTGGCAACTGTTTGCAACCAACTGTCTTCGGTGAGCATGGGTTCTAACTATTTTAAAGATTTTGAAGATCTATTTTTAGTTGAACCAGGATGCTGCAAGAAAGGAAGAATCCAGTTGGTCCTAAAAGAAGGCGCGATACCAGTTTTTCGTCCTAAGAGACTGGTGGCGTACGCTATGATGGCAGCTGTTAATGGAGAACTGGATCGGCTGGAGCGAGAGGGAATTATCACCCCCGTAGATTATTCGTCATGGGCCGCGCCTATTGTGGTAGTGCGCAAGGCCAACGGATCAATACGCATCTGTGGAGACTATTCTACGGGGCTAAACGACGCGTTGCAACCCCATCAGTATCCGATTCCGCGCCCTGAAGACATTTTTACCGCATTAGGACAGTCGAAAATTTTTAGTCAGATGGACCTATCAGACGCTTTTCTCCAAGTAGAGGTAGAGGAAAATTGCCGCGAGCTCCTTACCGCGAATACCCATAGGGGTTTATATGTATACAATTGCCTTCCACCCGGCATAAAATCTGCGCCAGGGGCCTTCCAGCAACTCATGGACACTATGTTGTCGGGATTGAATGATGTGGCCGCATACCTGGATGATATCGTAGTAGGTGGAGTTGATGAAACCACACACAGACAAAATCTGCGAGCAGTGTTTACCAGACTGCGTGAGCATGGGTTTAAGATTAGACGAGAGAAATGTACGTTTATGAAAAAGGAGATAAAGTATTTAGGGCATATTTTGGATCGTAACGGTTTGCGACCAGACCCTACTAAGGTTGAGGCTATACTCAAGATGCCGGCTCCAAAGCAGCTATCTGAGGTGCGATCCTTCTTAGGTGCAATCAATTTTTACGGTCGATTTGTACCACAAATGCGCAATCTGCGGTATCCCTTGGATGAGTTGTTGAAAAAGGAAGGGGCATTTCAGTGGACTCCTGAGTGTCAAAATGCTTTTCAAATGTTAAAACGAATTTTAAAATCGGATCTACTTTTGACACATTACGACCCAAGTAAAGAAATTATAGTGGCTGCTGATGCTTCTTCTGTAGGCGTCGGAGCGACGATTAGCCATCGCATGGAGGATGGAACCTTGAAAGTAGTACAGCACGCAGCAAGAGCATTGACAAAAGCAGAAATGAACTACAGTCAGCCAGATCGCGAGGGTTTAGCCGTGATATTTGCTGTTACAAAGTTCCACCGCATGATTTATGGGCGTAGATTCATGTTACAAACGGATCATGCTCCGCTGTTAAGAATTTTCGGTGCACGCACAGGTATACCAATTTACACAGCAAATAGGCTCCAGCGTTGGGCTTTAACGTTGCTGCTATATGATTTTAAAATTGAGTACGTGCCAACAGACAAATTTGGTAACGCTGATATATTGTCCCGACTGATAGAAGAACACGAGCACCCAGAAGAAGATTATGTTATAGCGAGCATCGAATTAGACAATGACATGAATGCTATTATAGATAACGTAACTAAAGCAATGCCGCTAACATATAGCGATGTAAGGGAAGCAACTAAAAGAGACCCTACGTTGACAAAAGTATAAAAGTACATTCAGGAAGGTTGGCCTCAGAGAAAATCAAACGACATAATACTGAGAAGCTTCCAGGCACGAAGCGAAGCATTAAGCACACTTAGAGAATGCATCTTATTTGGAGAGCGATTGGTCGTTCCAGAAGCATTGCGTAGGAAATGTTTGAGACAACTACACCTTGGACACCCCGGAATACAGCGTATGAAGTCACTGGCGCGAAGCTATGTTTACTGGCCTGGTTTAGACTCGGAAATAGTTGAGTTAGTGAAGTCGTGTCCACAGTGCGCAGCAGCAGCAAAATCTCCTCCACATAGTACGCCAATAGCCTGGCCCACTACGTCTGCTCCGTGGCAAAGAGTGCATGTGGATTATGCGGGACCAATCGATGGATTTTATTATCTTCTTGCAATCGATTCTTTCTCAAAGTGGCCAGAGATAGTGCAAACGACCAAAATCACGACTCAAGCAACGATTCGTATTTTACGTGGATTATTCGCAAGGCTGGGTATGCCGAATGTACTAGTTAGTGACAATGGCACTCAGTTCTCAAGTGCGGAATTTGGAGAATTCTGTACCACCAACGGGAAAAAACATATTAGAATCGCTCCTTACCACCCCCAGTCGAATGGACAGGCGGAGCGATTCGTAGACTCTCTTAAGCTAGGGCTAAAAAAAATCAGCGAGGGAGGAGCTTCGGTCCAAGAGTCACTGGACATCTTCTTATTGATGTATAGAAGCTCACCCAATAGGCAGTTAGAAAACGGCAAATCACCAGCGGAACTGATGCTTGGGAGAAGAATGCGTACCTGCATGGAATTGCTTCGTATACCTCCCGAGTCTGAACCAGAATCTCCCGTGCCTCAACAACGCGTTCGCTGTTTCAAACGAGGCGATTTGGTATACGCGAAGGTCTTTGCACAAAACAAATGGAAATGGAAAAAAGGTGTTATAGAAGACAGGATGGGGAAGGTCATGTACCAAGTAGTCGATGAAGAAGGAAAAATATTTCGGTCACATATTAATCAGTAAAATCCTCGTTATGATGATGATGATGATGACCCACCTCTGACCCCTACAAAGGATTGAGATGTTCGATATATCTTGCGATAATTTGGTAAAGCTACAAATATTCAAACGAGTAGATGTTTGGGAGCTGAGCAAAGCATAGAGGTATGACGAGTTATTAGCCCGATCCACACCAATCTACCAAGTTCCAAACCCGGAGTCTACTGTACGCGCGCGTGTCTCAATTCAATGTAGTCTCATTTTATTAATTTTTTTTGTATATTTATAGTTTTAAAACTTTGGTGCATTTAGAATGTAAATTAGTTTTAAAAAAATTCATCGCATTTTAAAGGACAAAAGAAAAGAATGAAAAAAAAAAAATCATCATCACCTAGAGTTGACAATTGACAATACATTTAGACTACATTAGTTCTAACAAAATCAGAGCACAATTTTCTAAACTCAGATAACGAACCAGCATTGATGATTTCCTGTGGCATTCTTTTGTAATACTGGATACCTCTGTGAAACAAAGAATTTCTGGCTCCTGCAGTCATATAGCTTGGCACTCTTGGAGCATTAGCTCCCCGTGTGGGGTAATTATGAATGTCTACTCCTCTCACAACTCTTTGCGTAAGATATGTAGGTAGACGTCTTTTTATTAGATTATCAATGAATATCATTGTCTGATACGTCACTCTTTGTTTTATGGACATCCATTGTAAGATAATTCGCATTGTAACAGAAGAGGTATAACGCCCACAATCAAGGATAGCCCGCATTGCCTTATTCTGCAGCCTTTGAAGTCGCGTGAATTGTGTTTCAGTCGCCAGAAACAAAATCGAGGCACAAAAATCTAGATGAGGTCCAATAAGTGATAAGTATAATTGTATCTTACCGCAACGGTTTACATCCTTTCTCAGTCTGCAAATAACTCCAACCTTTTTGGCCACCTTCTTTATAACGTTGTCAATATGGTCCGTAAATCTGAGTTTATCGTCAACTATCACTCCTAAATATTTTATACTAGATACAATTTCTACAGATACATTATTTATTACTAATTGAGTGGGTAGGCTAAATAGTCTTCGACACACAACCAAGGCTTTAGTTTTCTCAGGATTCAATTTGAGTTTCTTATGTTTCAGCCACCCATCCAGTGAGTCCAGATCCTGATTGAGTTTCCTAACAATATCACAATGGTCACTACCACTAATGAAGATGAGTGTGTCATCCGCAAATAAATTGATGTCGCAATGCTGTAAAACCCTTTTCATATCGTTAATATACATTAAGAAAAGTATTGGTCCTAGAACACTTCCCTGAGGTACTCCTAAGGTGTTCTCGACGGCACTTGATATTTTGTTGTTAAATACAGTTCTCTGTGTTCTGTCTTGGAGATAACTCTCGAACCATCGTAGTTCGTTGCCTTTAATGCCAAAACTCATTAACACTTGTAATAATCGTGGCCTCGAAATTGTTTCAAAGGCCCTTTTTAGGTCGAGGAATACAGCAATTGTAGTCTTTTTACCAACAAAAGCTTCCTTTCATTTTGCCAGCACTAGGTTAAGAGCCGATTCGCAAGAATGACCAACCCTATAACCCGACTGTTCAGGTATAAATAAATGATTGCTGTTTATATATTCTACTAATTGTTCTTTAACAACTGTCTCTAATACTTTTTCAAAAATATTTAATTTGTTTATAGGCCTGAATTCATTTGCAAGAACAGTTCCCGATACTTTTTGTATAGGTACAACAAGAGACTCTTTCCAGGAGGTTGGAAACACTCCTCTCGTGATCGAATAATTAATAATGTTTAGTAGTTCATGTCCTACAGTGTGAAAACAATCTAGTAGGATTTTTGAATTGACATTATTGATTCCTGATGAATTATTTAGATTTTTGACCACGTTTTTCAATTGTCCATAGGAGATAGATCTAAATTTAAATATATAGTCCGTTTCTCGAAGACTTGCGTAAGCTTCATTAGTTTGACCAATACTATGATGAATTTCCAATACGCTCTGGGCAAAGAATTTATTGAAAGTTTCAGCAATTTTCTCTGAGTCATACACCGTTGATCCATTGAATTTTATACAAGGACTATTAATAGTTCCTCTTGGATTCAGTAAAGATTTTAGAATTTTCCAAAGTTCCTTACTATTCTTTCTATTCAGATTAACAATTCTTTCTATCGTTACACTAATTCTTATACCCTTGCAAATTCTTCCAGCACATACACACCGTTTAAACGTGTCTTGGATATGAGTATCTTGATGGATGGTAACGTGGCTATAACCAGACCAGAACCGGCTCCAAATGTCTGCGCGCAACCGTCCGATTCGACACTAGCAAGCGCAGCAGCTACGTGCTCGCCAACACCGCAGGTTCCTTGTCCACCACCATCAAGAGAGATAGCCATACGTTCGGAAACATTCCCGGAAGACATGCATACCCACCGGGCACCAGCACTCAGAGATCGCTTGAATACGCGCTTGAAAAAGAACTTGAGTTGGCGAAATTATTCAAGTGATCCGTCGGGTTCCGAAGCCGAAGCAAACCCGAAGCCGAAGCAAAACCCGAACGGGGGTCTGCACGAACCTTCGTTTAATTAGTCCCCTCCCCCTTTTTTGCCAGGATTTCTTTCCGAAATGATACAGTGTACACCATTATACTATCGTAATTCGATTTATTGAATATCGAACCAACATAGAATACAAAAAAAAACACAACACTTGCACAACGATCACTGCACTTAATTCTAAATCAACGCACATAATTAAAAAAAAAAAAACTTTTTACACTCGCACAGTGAAAAAAAAACAAATTCAGCACAGCACTTTCTGCTCCTCATCGCTGTTGCTCCTGGTTTTTCTCGCTGCACTGTACGGGCCACTGCTCCAACACTACGACACAGCCACAGGTTTTTGATGTCTCCGTTCGCCGTGAAACACACATGAAATGGAAGAAAAATGATATTAATTAGAAGGGGGGATGTTGGTTGATAATTTTAATCACTTTTACTTACCTCAAATCAAACAAAACTCCATTTTTTACGGGGTTTATCCGCCAAGCGCTGAAACACCACACGAGCACCAACCTCACTGGACTGAAAGTAAAGCCTACTGCGTGAATGTGTGTATGCGCTTCTGCCAAGCCAACCGCGCCGTACTGCGTGTGTAGCCAAGTACGTGTGTGTGTATATTTGCACCACTGGACACAGAACACAAACCTCACCGCACAGCAGAGCGTGTGTCGCCAAGTGTGTGCATGTGTGTATTTGCACCACTGAATTCTGAACGTCCACCGCACCGCACCACACAGCGTGTATCGCCAAGTGCGTGGCTGTGTGTAGTATCACCGTGGACTGCAGAAAACTACCTGCACTAGAACAGAGCGCTGGTATGGTCAAATGTGTGCATGTGTGTACTTGCTCCACTGAAAGCCGGTATCGCACCAAATTTCGGGTGTCGCCTTGTGCGTGCGTGTGTGTTATTCTCACAGCACACTCGTTCATCATTTTTTCGTTCTTTCGCTTGAGCCACTCGATTTCGTTCTTCGCTGATTTTGGCAGCGCACGAAGGGGTTTCGGTTTCAACTTCCAACAACAACAACCACACGAGAAGGCTCGGGGACACTCATCAGGGGAAAATCGCTCAAATTAGAGCGAGAGACAGATAGAAAAAGTGAAAGGTCAATATAAAATCTTCGGCTTTTGACTGTTGGGTATGTACAAACCGTATTAAAGCAGGGGGGATGTTGGGGAGTGCCTTCGTGTAGACAGCCTTACAGATGCAGATGCTGCATGGGCCTCCTTCTCTCAGGTGACAGGGACTGTCACCTGGAGACGAAGCAAGCACGAAGAGGTCACTCCCCCACGAGCCGAGCCGAGAGATAGACGTGAGCGGGTCTCCGTCTAAGGATTTGTAGATTATAAGTTTCATTGTAATAGATATAAGTTTTATCATCTGAGACAGTTTATGTTTTGTTTACCGTCAAGCTAAGTTGAGAACGTAGACATAACAAAAGCTAAACTATGAACTATATCTGGCTGACTCTAGACTTCGACTTCGACTGACTAAACCTAACGAGCTAATGTTCTAACGAGGCCGCTGGTTGCTGGCTGCATTGGTCCGTTCTCACGATCGGTCTGCGTGTCGCATTACTTGCGCATGTCGCCGTTGTCCGCTCGAGGCCGGTGTAGCGTTACATCTTCGTCTGCTCGTAGCCGGTGTGGAATGCCAGCTTGCAGTCTGGTTTCTAGCGGGTCGGTCTAACTCATATTTGTTTGTTTGGGTTACAATCATTTCAATGATTTCCTCGTCGACGAATAATTGAAACACGTTATAAGTTCATATCCAAAGGCGGCAAACTTAACTGATTTTCTTCCACAAAATCAAATGATTTTTGTCAACCGGTAAATTCACTCCATGCAGTTGATTGGATTGTGCTTTTTTGTTGCGGTGAGCCCTCGGGATTTCTTTCTTCTTCTAACTCCAATTGTTGCGAAAGTCACTTAAGAAAAGGAAAAAAATGTGGATATTTCTGCTAGGAAAAAATCACAAAATTAGTTTTTATTCCTTCCTTTGACTTTTGTGGTTGTAAGAGGCCGAAGGCGCATCCTTCGGCTCTATTTATACTCTCTCTCTCTCTCCCCACCGCCATCGTAAACCGCGGTTACAAATGGAGGGCAGCTTAGCCCTATGCCCTATCCTGGTAAGCCGTCAGAAAAACCCTACAACAGTCACGAGCGTAAAAGATTTGTCAGGCTTTCTGTTTGTAAACAAACGCTGTTCACAACACCAATTATCTAAAAACATCTGGAAGTGCAGATTCGTCACAATTACAATCACTACCATCGTAATTATCAGACTAAGAATCAGAGGATACTATTCTATTTCTAGTATTCTTTTTTTGGTATTTTGATGTCTTCCTCATCGCTGCTCTGTGCTTCGATTAACTTTGACATGTTTGCTTCAAACATTTCTTGGGGTGATCAGTTAACCTTGCGCTTGAAAATCCGAAGTGCAACTAAAGTGATCAAAACAGCAGGTGCTCAACCCAGCGAAAAAAAATCATCACCTCGTAGGCAAGCACACAGTTGAACAATTGATTACAGGTAAAAAGGAGGAATTCATGTGAAATGGGGAAGAGGAAGGAGAATGTGCGCGAGCGACGGAATGTGCGCGAGAAGGAGATAATAAAGAGAACGTGCGAGAATGAGCTAAGAAGGAGAACGCGGTTACGGCGGGTAACGCGGAGCGAGAAAGAAGACGGGCAAAAACTATAAAAGCGGTGCGCGCTTTGGGGACGAGGAGTTAGTTTGGTAACGGTACGGGAACGGATACATGTGCACTACTAAACGAATGCAAATAAATCGTGTAGAACTCTATTTTCCGGTGTCCGTGTTCACTTCCCATATCACAGCTAACTTCACATTCATAGAAGTGATTTTGTCAGAATCTGATACATCCGATTCCCTTGCAAGCAGTAGTTGGAGTCGGAATATCACCGACTTTTGCGAGAGGTAAAGAAAGGGAAGGGAAGAGAGGGGAGGGGGGTTCCAAGAATGAAATTCCATGGAATTAGCCCAACAAACGACATTGTGCGACTGAGACAACAAAGAGAATTGGTGAATTTGATTTAAAAGAGAAAAAATGCAAAAGCGAATGCAATCGTTTCAAAGAGTGATTCCGTGGCCCGACGGGGCAGTTCAGTGGGCATGTATGGTGGCAGACAACGTGTTAACACAACTCGTACTAAGCTTTATCCACCCATTTGCGTATAGAGGCCCGATTTATGGGAAAAATAAACCCATTATATGCATGTTTTAAAGTAGTTCACTTAGTGCTAGTTATGCATTTCCGATGGTTTCACTATATTGAATTGTACCTAGCGTTTTTGGGTTAATGTACAATTAAAATTGTAATTGTTAAACGTTCATAGCGTACGATTTTGCAATCCTTTCAAGCAAGCTTTTTATTTAAACGTTTTGAAATACACAATAAAACAGTACTACGCATGATAAAATGGATTGAGCGAGGTAGAATCTTTACCACAGAATTAATTAGAGTCACTGGGAATCATTTGATAATTATTGATACACTTTCAACACGTGTGTAAAAGAAAACAATGATGTCTTTTGATCTGAATGTATCAATGGGCCTGATCGCGAACGATGGGCCTCATCGCGAACGAAAGTCGATAACGGAGTGGATAATTTAGCTGATTGGTTAGCAAAATTCCAATGTTATCCAATTGCGTTTTCTCAATCAGAATCTTCGCTAACCGATCGGTTTGGCAGTGGAGTGGAATGGTGTTTGCCGCCATAGCAACGTGGTTAAAAAGTCGAGCAGTGGGATATGCAGTTGAAAACTTCATATAAAAAAACCATTTCAGTCGGTTAGCCATATCTACTGCTCCACCCCAGTTGACATAACAGTGGAAAACTAAATAATATTAAAAATAATATTTAAAAGCTCGCAAAAAAGGATGTTTTATCGCTGTATGAGTTATTTGAGATGTTTTATCACTCGATTTAGCTAAAATATTATTTTTTGGAAAATATAAATTTACCTGTCTTTTTAAATAAATAATCAAAACACATAAATTTAGGTTTATAACAGGTATTTAGTTTTTATAGTTCAAGCTAAGAAATAAGAAACCAAAAAAATCCTTTTCTGCTAATGATTTTCTTTTATCCAACCTTATGTTATGGCCTTATGGCATGTTAGAATCGGTTCCGACACGTAAATGCAACGAGATTGGGAAGACCAGTATTATCACTAGGTACAAGAAATTATAAGCAACTCATATCCGTTGGAGCGGCGAGTTCCGGTCGGAATCGTTTGCGTTGTTTTGCACCTATCGAAGGTGTTGTGCCTACTTGTACCTTCCGGACTATACCTAAAAACTCAGGGTCGCTTATGGAAGGGTACAGCCCGGGAGTGTTCGGATTGACACACATCTCTATGTTCTACGCCTCGTGACAAACGTGTAACCCAATGAATTTTTTTGTTCATCCATTTAAACGAATATCTACACTTGAATAGCTTCTTTTCTGAATCACATACATTACAATTTTAACATAGTTATTTTATTTTTATCAAATCTGACGCAATCATCATCGTACGTGTGGAAGCACACTCATTGTCGTATCAAGCTCGCCAGTCTTCAGTGGACGGTCCTTGCTCAAGGCATGGAAACGATCGTCCCAGGTGTTGTGCAGAGTGAGGGGGGTGGGAGATTTCATCTCTTGGCTTTGAATCAAATACACTTTAATTTTTTTCTTGGGGGAGTAGGGGTTGTTGGTTGGGATCCCTCATATATGGGCCCTTTGTAGTCTTTGAGTCCCTTCGTCCTGGATACTGGATAATTTCTCCACCGGTGGATAACTCTTTCCGATTCGAGTAGCCATTGGTTTTGCCTATCTGTCAATCACACTTTTGTTTACATTTAGAGGTGTTGTTTTGCGGAATGAATAAAATAGTAAATTTTGCTTATTTACGGACCATCTAGTGAAGAATCCACACCAGAAGTGGCCTTAGACAGTACTGACTGTAGGCCTATTCAAACAATCCGGGTAAAGTGTAAAACGGGTTGTTGGCTGAACAAGTCTAGTTGAAACAAAATCGTATGAACTGGAGGACGAGGTTTGAATCCTTTCTGAACTTGTCGCCCTCGCTGACCCTTGTCCTGTGCCAAGTACCATGTGCGTCCATCAACTCCAGCCACCGCGAACGTTGGATCCGTGAACGTCCGTGTTTTACGCTCTCGTGCAAAAATATATTGAAACAACGCGGTACACTTATTCCGTGCAATAAGGAGTGTCCGAAACCGCTCACAGTCTCTTGCCCTCGCCAGTCCATTATCCTGGCCTTAATGATTAAAGTCTCCAAGTCATCTGGCCACTTAAATTTAAACCTACTACGCCCCCTCCGCAATGGCGGATTTAACGGTAAGCGGACTGAGTGGCCGCGGGAGGTCCCGTGGATATCAAGTCCAGCATATATGGTGTGTACAGTAGTCTCATCCCGGGCCTCCGTGAACGATAGAGGCTCCACGGACGAAGGGACTCAAAGACTACAAGGGGCCCATATATGTGGGATCCCAACCAACATCTCCCACTTCCCAAAAAAAACAAAAAAAGGCAACGCAAACGATTCTGACCGGAACTCGCCGCTCCAACGGATATGAGTTGCTTACACTTTCTTGAACCTAGTGATCCTACTGGTCTTCTTAATCTCGTTGCATTTACGTGTCGGAACCGATTCTAACATGCCATAAGGCCATAACATAAGGTTGGATAAAAGAAAATCATTAGCAGAAAATGATTTCTTTTGTTGGTTTCTTATTTCTTGGCTTGAACCATAAAAACTAGATACCTATTATAAACCTAAATTTATGTGTTTTGATTGTTTATAAAAAAACAGGTAAAATTACATTTTCTAAAAAAAATATTGTAGCTAATTGGAGTGATAAAACATCTCAAATAACTCAAACAGCGATAAAAAAATCCTTTTTTGCAAGCTGTTAAACATGGTTTTTAATACTATTTAGTTTTCCACTGTTATATCAACTGGGGTGGAGCAGTAGATATGGCTAACCGACTGAAATGGTTTTTTTTATATGAAGTTTTCAACTGCATATCCCACTGCTCGACTTTTTAACCACGTTGCTATGGCGGCAAACACTATTCTACTCCACTGCCAAACCGATCGGTTGGCGAAGATTCTGATTGAGAAAACGCAATTGGATAACATTGGAATTTTGCTAACCGATCGGCTAAATTATCCACTCCGTTATCGACTTTCGTTCGCGATGAGGCCCACTGTACCATTGCTTGTTGCGTCGGAGAATGGAAACACCGCAAAGAAATAAAAATCATTCAAGCACCCATGGTTGGTTAGCAAAACCGTTCTGTAGTGAGTAACATTTTCGTACAGGAAGATCCTATAGTGAGCAATTGTGTCACCTATGAGTGTAACGTTAGCATCACCTCTTACTTCGTTTTTTTATAGGGAGACTAGCTTAAGATGACCCGGTTACAGGGTTTTGCAACAGAATCCCGAGTGTTTTTGTATCACTCGAGACTGTACTCAAACATCTTCACATGCAGTCCTGTTTCCCCTATCTTTATCGATATTTTCTTTTCGATCGAGCACATCGTCCTTACATGGCCTAAACAACAATTCTCCATGATGTTTCCCCGGTACCAAAATCCATGCGAGTTTTCGCTAACGGATTGATTAAATGGCGCCCGATTAGACCCCCCAGGACAACTCCGGTACCAAAATCCATGCGACTTTTCGCTAACGGATTGATTAAATGGCGCCCGATTAGACGATCCGATAGAAGCACTTTTCAGGCTTAACGGATTGAGCGAGATACACCGTCGCGGCGACACGATACATGTTGCATACATGTGTACTACATTTCAAGAGCCCCCCCTCGCTTTTTTTTCGGATAGCAATGAGTTCAAACACACTTACGAATCCGTTGTTCAATATTTTTTTTTATTTTCTACTTTCTTTTTCTAAGCACATTCTTTCATTCATACACACACCCTCCCCACTGGTATTTTTCGAAGTATTTTTTTTTTCTTCTTGAAAAACAAAAAAACTAACGCACACAAGGAGACCCACGGGAGAGTGCGAAACGACAAAGAAGAGAAAACACACACACACCTTCTCCTCCCCATGGTGTTTTTCGCAAGGTGATCCCGTAGGAGAACGCGAACGCAAAAACACACACAGACAAAGCCACGCACGCATGCAGGCTAGCACACAAACACACACCTCATTCCTCCCCCCCTCGTGTTTCCCCCCAACCCCCTTTTGATTCCGTAGGAGATCGTGAAACAGCAAAAAACACACTCACAACCACGTACGCATGCAAGCACACATACACACACATACACATACACCTACCCCTCCCCCTCTCTTGGTGTTTTTCACAAGGTGATCCCGTAGGATCTCGTTAAGCGAAGCGGCAAAAACACACACAGCCACGAACGCAGGCATGCACACACATACACACACATAGACGCGCGCGCGCACGCACGCACGAACGCACGAGGGAGCTTAAAGGTTCTATACGTTGCCGGTCTCCCCCTCCCGTGTTCTCGTTCTCCGACAAGGCTGAGGTGTGCACGTTTGTGCGTGTACCTTTGCCGTCCCTCCTCTCCTTCCTCATCCGTTGACCGTTCGTTGTAAGCTGGAGGATGAGTTCAGCGCTGTTGAAGAAATGAAAGTTAAGAATAAGATTACTCACTCTTTTTTGGTATGCTTTGTGTGTTATCATAACTTACCTTATTGCAAACAAAATCCGGAATGAAGCTCCTCGTTTAGAATATTCCGCATTCGATCACATCCTCGGCGATGCTCGACGCCATCAGTGGATGAAAGCAGGAAAAGAAACAAAGAAAAGCATCAGTCACCATCAGCATCATCTTACTCTCACACTTTTACATCGGTTGATGATTCTTACCTTTTCAAATTCACCAAAACAAACAGCGATGGAACCAAATCCAGAACACCAAAATCACACACGATTTCTGGAGCAAACCGACACATCCTCCCCCTCCAATTGTTTGCCACAGACTGACGTGTGTGTGAGCAGCAATGTTCTTGAAGCGGTGAGCAACGGTAAAGCACACACAAGAAGAAGCGAGACGGCTATACGAGTAGCGACTTACGCCGCCGCACAGACAGCGCGCGTCATAATTTTATGCGCGAAAATCTTAAAATTCAAGTTATTCATGACAAATTGAATCGACATTTTCATACTCTGACGAACTTTTACGAAAGATATGTAAAAACTTAATGTAGTGCAATATCATTAGCAGAACATAACATTTTGATATTTGTTTGTAAATTCAGATCCTAGGAGCTACTACTTTTTTGAACAATAAGTGTAGAAACACAAATTTTGTCTGAGTCCAGAACAGCAACAGGGAAGATGTCGTACCCTGAGTGTGGAGATGTGTGTGTGTATGTGGTGAACGTTGCCGCGTCAAGCGTGCTGTAGGATACAATGCGTGTAGGAGGGGGTAAAATCGCTTGGCTCATTGAAAATACAGGCAAAGTTGGCGCGAAGAAAACGCAACACTACGGATTGTATGGAAAATGTTGCGCGTTCAATCCGATTGCCATGCGATTGTCCTGGGGGCTAGTTGCAGCACCTAAACCATGTAGATACAGTATCGGACAATAAGATAGGACCCTGGTGTTTTCAACGCACCGTGCACTTGTTTCACCACGTAACTTGTGTGTGTGTGTGTGTGTGTGTGTGTGTGTGTGTGTGTGTGTGTGTGTGTGTGTGTGTGTGTGTGTGTGTGTGTGTGTGTGTGTGTGTGTGTGTGTGTGTGTGTGTGTGTGTGTGTGTGTGTGTGTGTGTGTGTGTGTGTGTGTGTGTGTGTGTGTGTGTGTGTGTGTGTGTGTGTGTGTGTGTGTGTGTGTGTGTGTGTGTGTGTGTGTGTGTGTGTGTGTGAAAAAACACTGATCGCAAGGGCGGTGGTCCTGCTTATTACATGAAAAACCTAACCCAAAACACAAAACACAATACACATTCCACTTCTCCAATGGAGTCCCAACTTTGAAGCTAATTGTTCACACACTTGTCACTTGTCACTCATAGCGGCTGGTTGTGCTTTCTCACTCTGCTATTTTCAAGTTGATTTTTACCGCGATTTTCTTTGTGTTTCTCCAAGTGCTTGAACTGTTTTAGTTCGGTTAATTTGCACTCGCGCGTTCACGTATCACAAATTTGTGCGGCACCTGTGAATTGTACGGTTCAACATAAAAACATTGCAATCCGCCTGCGGTTGTTGTGACCACTCACTGTGCAGTTGAACGTTGCGCTATTTTGCGATGGCGTCCGTGATCTGTAAGAAATGTGAAGGTGCTATTAGCAACGATCCAATTCCGTGCTTCGGTCTGTGTGAACACTATTACCACGATAAGTGCATTGGACTTTCAACCCCGCTCCTGCGTGATTTTAAAAAGTCACAAAATTTATTCTGGGCTTGCGAGAATTGTGCTCAGCGTTTGCGGGCCGTTGACACTTTACGCTTCTCGCACGGCCTTTCTCGTGATGCTGCCTACCTGTTGGAATCGTTGCAGTCCAATTTCCGCGATACCTCACGTTCTGTGCAGGCGACATCAGCTGGCTTGCGACTTGAACTTTCCTCTTCACTGGATTGTTTTAGAAACGAGATAGCTTTGTAAAACAGGAATCAGGCTCCACTACTCACAACGCTTGATGAAGTTAAGCATGGCATCAAGGGGCTTGATCTCATGCACCGTGAGTTTCTCACTTCCTTCAACTCACTAATGAACAAGCTCAACTCTCATCTTGCTACGCATACTACTACATCGAGTGTTGGAATTTGAATAATTATTTTCGAACTTAAATTTGAATTGCATAAAACAAAGCGTTAGGAAACTAAGATTAGGTTATAAACTACTCGACGTTAGAAACTGCTCGATCTGCATGAATTATGAACTGCATGAAATATTATATACAAAAAAAGAACAAACGAATATACAGTTGCAAACCGACCAGCGATAAAGGTACACTTTCCTATTCAAATTTCCTCCAAATATCACAGCCAGCCCCTTTTCGTGAATATATTTCACATTTTTGGTCCTTCGAACCGGATAGTGATATACGGAGAAGAAATAAGTTTCATTCTGCATCAAGAGTGGAATTCGGTATTCGTCGTCAAGTGTGCAGTCATTCCGTGACAATTCCCGCCATCGCATATCGCCCCGCATCAAGGGCAACGGTCGGTTACACACCATCATTTTGAATTTCGCGCCATCGCTTTGTTCGTTATTTTCGTGTGATATCGCAGTATTTTCTTTGTGCAATGGATAAGAAAATTAAAGCAGTGCAACTGAAAAAGAGGATCGCCCTGGAGAACATAAAATCGCTGGAACGGTTCCAGGCGAAATATTCGAGTGATGATGTCAAGCAGATTCCGGAGGCGTTAGAAGATCTGGAGAAGCACAAGGCAGAGTTCTTCACCGCAGTGTCGAAACTGGAAGAGCTTGACGATATAGACGAAGCGGTCGAAGCCAGCATAATGGAACGGATCGACATTGAAGAACGCTGTCGCAAGCTAAAATCATTTCTACGGGAAAGACAGCCTAAGGAAGAAGGTCCGCTCAACGATACAACGGGCTTGGCTTCCTCAACGCTTGCATTCGGTCGACCCCACGCGCCAAATTTACGTTTGCCCAAAATCGAACTTCCAACATTTGACGGAGATCACACAAAATGGCTTACTTTCCGAGATTGCTTCATCGCAATGATCGACGCTTCAGCCGAGCTTCCATCTATCGCGAAGCTCCAATACTTATTGTCATCGTTGAAGGGGGACGCGGCGGTACCCTTCGAGCATACACCTTTAACGGCGGACAACTATTCGGTTACCTGGGCGGCGCTTCTTAAACGGTACGACAATTCTCGTCTTTTGATTCGCGAATACTATCGCAAATTGCACTACCTTCCGGGAGTGCAATTGGTATGCGTTGATAAGCTCACACACCTGGTGGATGAATTCAACCGCTTCGTCAACGGGTTGAAAAAGCTGAATGAACCGGTTGATTCGTGGGATACACCCCTCTCAAACATGCTGCTGATGAAGTTGGATCGAGAGACATTGTTGGCTTGGGAGAAACATTCCGTGCACTTCACGACGGACAAATATAAGGATGTGATCGATTTCGTGCAAGATCGTATCCAAATCTTGAAATCGACCAACAACGTCGTGAAGGATCAAGCAGCTAGTGGTATCAAGGTGGCCGGTCTCATTCGTCAACCAGGGCAACGGAGATTCATCGCGAATGCAGCTACATCTCGCTCGGCTCCTGCTGCATCGACTGCGCACACCCAACAGCCAAAGTGTCCATTGGAGTGTTCCGAAGACCACACACTGCGCAATTGTCCAGTGTTCATCGCCAAGGAGGTCCAACAGCGACGGGACGTCGTCGCATCGAAGCGGCTGTGCTGGAACTGTTTGAGCAGCAATCATCAGGTTAGAGCGTGCAAGTCGGATTATTCGTGTCGCACGTGTCGTGAGCGTCATCACACACTTCTACATCATTCACCACCCTATGCTTCACCCGCAACGGTAACATTGTCAGCTCAGTCGAATGAAGACAATGTGTTTCTGGCGACGGCAAACATCCAGATCAAGGATGACTACGGGAACACCCATGAAGCAGGGCTTTGTTGGATTCGGGATCCATGTCAAATTTCATCGCTGAGGAGTTCGCACGGAAACTGCTGACGAGTCGCAAAAGGGTCAACGTCGCTGTATCGGGCATCGGCAATGCACTACAGCAGATCAAGGGTTCCATCGTCGCTACCGTTCAGTCCAAGACACAACCCTTCGCAACGGAGATGACTTTCTTGGTTCTGGACACGCCATCCGCAAACATCCCTACATCACCAACGGACGTCTCTTCATGGAAAATGCCGGACGTGGCATTGGCGGACAGCACCTTTAACAGTCCGGGGCAAATCGACATCTTCATCGGAGGCGATACGTTCTGGGAGCTCCACACCGGTCGCAAGCGCTCTATCGGTAGAGGCAAACCGTGGCTGGTCGAAACCCATTTTGGTTGGGTTGTCACCGGCAACACTCATCATTGGTCCATCGGTCCGCGACTGTGCCATCTATCTGCATACGACACTCCACTGGAGGAGACCATGCAGCGGTTCTGGGAGAGTGAAACCATAGCCGAGGATCCTGTGCTATCGGTTGAGGAGAATTCTTGCGAGAAGCATTTCGCAGCAACAACTGTTCGCAACTCATGTGGAAGGTATGTCGTTAGTTTGCCATTTAACTCCAACCCTAATATCGTTTTAGGAGAGTCGAAGGAAATAGCCGATGCAGACTGCGTTGTATCGAACGGCGGTTGAACAGCAATGCTAAAATGAAAGAAGAGTATGTGAAATTTATGAAAGAATATGAGCATTTGGGGCATATGAAGCGGCTTACCAGTCCTGCAAACGATTCGGTAGAGCATTACTACCTCCTACATCACGCTGTCATTAAGGAATCAAGCACAACCACGAAGGTGCGTGTCGTGTTCGATGCGTCCTGTAAGACTTCGAGTGGTTACTCATTGAACGACAAACTCTTAGTGGGACCAGTCGTTCAAGAAGATCTTTTATCGATTATCCTTCGGTTTCGTTCTCGTGCCATTGCTCTCACTGCAGACGTAGAGAAGATGTATCGGCAAATTTTACATAGCCCTCATGACCGTAACTATCTGCGCATCCGGTACAGAGAACATCCTGCAGATCCTATATCGACATTTGAGCTACAGACGGTTACGTACGGCACAGCCTCTGCTCCATTTTTAGCAACCAGGACCCTAAAACAGATTGCTCTTGACCACAAGGAAGAGTATCCTTTGGCAATGAACGCGGTCATGAACGATTTTTACGTAGATGATTTGCTAACGGGTACCGATGTTTTGTCCGAAGCAATCGTTATACAAAGGCAAATCTCAGACATGCTAAATTCAGCTGGTTTCACGCTGAAGAAATGGGCATCGAACCGCACCGAAGCATTGCAGAACGTTTCTTCAGAAGATGTGGCGGTACAACTCACGCACGAGTGGAAGAGCTCGAAACAAGTATCCACATTAGGCATCGTTTGGGAACCGGCAACTGATACACTACGGTTTTGTATTGAGATACCACCAACAACACCCAGCATAACTAAAAGGCTAATTTTATCTTATATCGCCAAAATATTTGATCCCCTTGGGTTACTGGGCCCAACGATCATCATCGCAAAGATGTTCATGCAGCAACTATGGGCTCTCAATATTAATGGAAAGGCATATGACTGGGACAGCGAGCTACCATCGCACTTACAGCATGAATGGTCGAAATTTCACTCTACACTATCTTCACTACGCAATTTGACAGTCTCACGGTACATATCGCAATGCATGGCAACAAGTCTGCAAATTCATATCTTTGCTGACGCATCACAACTAGCATATGGTGCTTGTTGCTACATTCGGGCTGAAAGCATGGAAGGAATCACCGTGCAACTGCTAACAGCCAAGTCAAAGGTCGTTGCGTTATCCAATTCACATTCCATAGCTCGATTGGAATTATGTGCAGCGCGACTAGCCACACTCCTATATGAGAAAGTCCGGCAATCACTGAAAATTTCTGCTACCACCATCTGTTGGACCGATTCCATGACTGTCCTTCACTGGCTGAATTCAGCACCAAATCGATGGAAGCCCTTCGTTGCAAACAGGGTTGCAAAAATTCAGCAAACGGCTGGAATACAATGCTGGAAGCATGTTCCAGGCTCGGACAATCCAGCAGACGAC
Organism: Anopheles arabiensis; assembly: GCF_016920715.1. Lineage (NCBI taxonomy): Eukaryota > Metazoa > Arthropoda > Insecta > Diptera > Culicidae > Anopheles > Anopheles arabiensis. The sequence continues at coordinate 58,963,582 of NC_053517.1, read as the reverse complement.
ATTTCGCGAGGTTTAACTCCGGAAAAGTTGCTAGTGTGTGAGCGCTGGTGGCATGGGCCACATTGGTTAGCACGCAACTCGGAAGAATGGCCACAGAACACACTATCACCAAGCGAAGATGAGAGCGTAGAAGAAGAAAAACTATCGTCACGGGTTGCAAGCACAGCATTAATCTGCGAATTTCGAAACAGTTTGTTCTCACGATTTTCGATCTACCACAAACTGCAAAGAGTTGTTTCATATTGTTTGCGCTTTATACAAAACGCAAAGCGCCGCGTAGGAAACAAGGTCCATGCTAAGGACATCCCACCACTCACTGTAGACGAACTCTGTGGCGGCGCAACTCAAGTTGTGTTATCTTTCGCAACAAGACACCTTTTCCGAGGAGATACAACACCTGCAGAAGGGCAAAGAGATTCCGAAGAGCTCCAAATTAAAATGGATTTCCCCTTTCATAGATACGCAAGGTATTCTGCGCATTGGTGGCCGGCTCAGTAACGCACATCTGTCGGAATCAGAAAAACACCCGGTAATATTATCATCGAAACACCCACTGTCCGCACTACTAGCTGTTTCGATACACTTGAGTAAGCTGCATGCTGCACCACAACTGCTTTAACAACACTACGCCAAAGCTTTTGGATAATTGGCGGTCGCAATTTATGCAAGTCTGTGTACCACAGATGCCACGCATGTTTTAAGGCCAAACCCACACTTATTAAGCAAAGTATCGCCGATTTGCCAACATCACGAGTCACACCAACAAGACCATTCTCAGTATGCGGAGTGGACTATTGCGGACCAATCTATATAAAACAAACCATACGCAACAGAAGTCCGATTAAAGCATACATCGCCATATTTGTATGTTTTTCAACAAGAGCGGTACATATCGAACTGGTTGGCGATTTAACATCAACAGCATTTATCAATGCACTTCGTCGTTTGATTGCACGTCGTGGTCAAATCAGTGAACTGCATTCCGACAATGCAACCACCTTTAAGGGAGCGGCACATGAGCTGAATCGCGTCTACAAGATGCTAAAGAGCGACGAACACGATCGAGCTGCTATATTTGATTGGTGCGCGATGAATCAGATGAAGTGGAAGTTTATCCCACCAAGAGCACCACATTTTGGAGGTTTATGGGAGGCGGCGGTGAAGGCAGCTAAAAAGCATATAGTCAGAACAATAGGAACAACAAGCATCACACAGGAGAGCATGCTTACCCTACTTGCCCAGGTAGAGCAATGTTTGAATTCGCGACCAATTACACCTCTATCCGATGAGCCGTCGGACTTGGAACCATTGACACCGGGACACTTCCTCGTCGGTGGCAATCTGCAAGCGGTACCAATCATCGATTACACCGAGACACCGAGCACCTATTTGAGGGAATACCAGTTGGTACAAAAACATCTGCAAACCATTTGGGCTCGATGGTATCCGGAGTACCTGCAGCAGTTACAAGCTCGAGCCAAATATTGCAACGGGAAATCAGCGGTTCTGAAAGAAAATCAACTGGTGATTATTAAGGAAGACAATGTACATCCTACCTCGTGGCCGATGGGGCGCATCGTTGCAGTACACCCTGGAAAGGACGATGTAGTTCGCGTCGTTACACTGCGCACTGCTTCAGGGAAACAAATCGTCCGCGCAGCTAATCGTCTGGCGGTTTTGCCTAATCCGGACGTAATTAGCAACTTAGAGCAGAAGGAAACCACTCGCACTGAGTAACGCGCAGCTGCAAGCCACGCGACATTGTTTACATTTCGCACTCATGGCAGAACAAGATACACGCAACACACATTCACACATTTACACACACGAGCAGTATGACAGGAGATAAGCGTCAGGTTCAAGAGTCGAACTTTTTTTGAATTCTGTTTTGAACTCATTATTGAATTTATATTTTGCATGAAATTTAAAGAAGTTCTTCTTTGGTGGCCGGGAATGTTGGAATTTGAATAATTATTTTCGAACTTAAATTTGAATTGCATAAAACAAAGCGTTAGGAAACTAAGATTAGGTTATAAACTACTCGACGTTAGAAACTGCTCGATCTGCATGAATTATGAACTGCATGAAATATTATATACAAAAAAGGACAAACGAATATACAGTTGCAAACCGACCAGCGATAAAGGTACACTTTCCTATTCAAACTTCCTCCAAATATCACAGCCAGCCCCTTTTCGTGAATATATTTCACATCGAGTGCTCACCATTCCGCGATTCCTGCTACGCACTCAACGACCACGAATCCAGTTGCGGCCTCTAAGCTCACCCATCAAGCTGTTGGTGAGAATCCTTCCAAACGTCGGTTGATGGATCGCTCTCCCGACCCGTCGCCTACCAATACCGTTACACGCGCTATGCTGTCATCGGGTACAGGGTTGTCCTGCAATAATATTACGATCGTTCCTGAACGCCCACCCCGTACTTGGGTCTTTATCTCCCGTATTGCTCCTGATACTCCGATTGAAGCGATCCGTGAAATGGCCTGTTCCAACATAGGGACAGACGACATCTTGGTATACAGCCTTGTACGATGCGACCGGGATCTTTCTACGCTCTCCTACGTATCTTTTAAAATTGGTGTTCCGGATTCGCACTGGGCTATTGCTTTGGCTGCTTCAACCTGGCCTCGCGGGATCTCTTTTAAGGAGTTCATCGACCTTAATCCCCGCTCCGTCAATGTTTGGCGACCCACTACTGCTGCATCCAATGCACCTTCTGCGCCTACTACCCGTGAATCGGATCATCATTCATCGCCATCTTCTATCAACCGCACGACACAACTGCGAAACGCTGATTTCACTATTTCGCCCGATCACGGTCCTATGAGCTTGCCTTATACGCAGTACTTTCAGCAAGAGTAAACCGGCTGATCCGGCTGAAGATTTTCATGAACTACCGACTTTACCCGAATTGATGGAAGCTAATCCTGCATCTAATACACACAATCCGTCCGACTCTCTTCCGCCGTTAATAACTTGCAGCGAGAGCACTCCCGGCGCATCTCGCTCTCTCATTCCTTCGATCGATCGACTAAACATCTACTATCAAAACGTATGAGGATTGCGCACAAAACTAGACGAGTTACGCCTCTCTCTATCTGAGCTTGATATGGATGTGTTGGTGTTAACTGAAACATGGCTCGATGGCTCAATTCCGTCCTCTCTTATCTCGGAGGATGCGTATGTCATTTATCGCTGCGACCGAAATTCTCTCAACAGTAACCGTTGCCGTGGTGGTGGTGTACTCATTGCCTGCTCTTCCGTGCTGAACACGTCACCTTTATCACTGCCGTTCGACTCACTGGAGTCTGTTTGGACAATTGTTAAGCTTCAAAACCTTGCAATCTATATCGGCGTCGTTTACATCCCACCCGATCTGCGTTCTTCCGAGTAGTCCTTGACGATTTACATGAGAGTGTTAGTTTCGTTGCTGGCAAACTTAAACCAAATGATCTTATGGTGTTACTTGGTGATTTTAATTCACCATCACTCTCCTGGCAAACGTCGGCATCGTGCGTTAATCACTTCATTCCTGGTGTATCTCGTGAAAATGTTTCTCTGCTTGATGGAATGTCGGTAAACGGTTTGCTGCAATTATCCGGCATAAAAAATATACGCGGAAGACAATTAGATCTTCTATTTGCCAATGCTGCCTTCTTGGAGTGCTGCTCCCCCGTCATAGCTTTACCTGTTCCACTCGTCGCGCTAGACAATCATCATCCTGCTCTTGAGACAAGTGTGCTCCTTACGCACTCTCGCCCTGCATCCTGTCAACAAATACCTACGGCTCGTATGTTCAATTTTAGGAAGCTGGACTACCAAAAGCTTCATCGTATATTAGCCTATACCGATTGGTCCTTTATTGATGCTGACTGTGACATAAATCAAGCTGTAGCAGCGTTTACTAATGTAATCACTTCCGCCTTCCCTTCCTGCTGTCCTCTCCTTAAACCCGCTCCTAATCCTAAGTGGTCGAACAGAGCTTTACGTCTATAAAAATCGGACAAAAACCGCGCTCAACGCGCCTACCGTTTAAATAATAATTTACACAATCTTTGTGTATATAAATATGCGGCTAAGGCTTATCGTCTTCTTAATCGCCATCTGTATCGTCGCTACGTTCGGCGTCTTCAAATGCGCTTCACTATTGATCCTGGGTCATTCTTTCGTTTTGCGAACTCTCGGCGAGGCTCTGCTAGTCTTCCATCCACCCTGTTTCTTGATCTGTCTTCTGCTACGTCCAATCCTGATATATGTAACCTGTTTGCCAAACATTTCTCAAGTGTATTTGTCGATCCTAGTTCTTTTAAGGTTCCTTTGGACGTAGGCTTGTCTTACACGCCCTCTGATGTGATATCATGTAATTCAGTCGTTATAAGTGAAAGCCTAGTAAAATCCGCTTTATCCAAACTTAAAACTTCGTTTTCACCAGGCCCCGATGGCATCCCTGCCTGTGTTTTGAAAAAATGTGGCAATACCCTCACTCCTATTCTCACTCGTCTTTTTTCTCGCTCGCTTAGTGTAGGGATTTTTCCTAGTCAATGGAAACTAGCTTGGCTTGTTCCCATTTATAAAAAGGTGACCGCACACTAGCATCAAACTACAGAGGCATTTCTATTATTTGTGCGTGTTCTAAAATCCTCGAGTCAATTGTCCATTTATCTGTAATGCCTTGTGTAAAAAATTATATTTCTACGGAACAACACGGCTTTATGCCCAATCGCTCAGTGTCCACCAACCTAATGTGTTTTTTGTCTTCTCTATATCACTACTTTTGTCTTCTCTATATCACTACCTGTCTAGTGGTAAGCAAGTAGACACTATCTATACCGATTTCAAAGCGGCATTTGACAGTATACCTCTATCATTACTTGTTGCTAAGCTTCGAAAACTAGGTTTCGGTGGATCTATATTGCCGTGGTTCAACTCCTATCTTGAGAATCGTTCATATGCAGTTAAAATCTGTGGCTCTTTCTCTGAATGTTTTCTTAGTTCTTCGGGTGTCCCTCAAGGTAGTGTCCTTAGTCCCTTACTGTTCATTCTCTTCCTCAATGACTGTACTTCAATCCATCCTCCTAACGGCTTCTTGCTATATGCGGATGACGTTAAAATTTTTCTTCCTGTATCTTCTACAGCTGATTGTCTAGTCCTTCAATCCTGGCTCTGTAAATTCTCTACATGGTGTGCTTCTAACGGTTTAGTCCTGTGTCCTGAAAAATGTTCTGTCTTGTCTTTCTTCCAATCCTCTACAAGTATAACTCATGCTTATAGTGTCTGTGATGCCCCTATTCCCCGTGCGTCCTTGTCTAAGGATCTTGGCGTCTTCTTTGACCCGAGTCTTTCTTTCAAGGAGCACACGGACTATGTCATCAACAAGGCCAACAAAAGTCTTGGTTATATTTGTCGCATGTCCCCTGAAATTCGTGGTCCTTTTTGTCTTAAGTCCCTCTATTGTTGTTGGGTTCGTTCCGTACTAGAATATGCCTGTGTCATCTGGTCTCCTGTCCAACAATCTCTGCTCCAAAGGATTGAGAGGATCCAGAGACGTTTTACAAGGATCATATTTCGTAGGTCGCTGGGTCATCACTCTATTCCGCTTCCTTCGTATGACGATAGATGCACTCTATTAGGCCTTGCCAAGTTGGAGCACCGCCTCTCGGTCGCTCAGGCTTCTTTCGTCGCTGGCATATTGCTCAATACGATTGATACTCCTTCACTTCTGTCGCGCTTACATTTGTATGCACCTTGTCGCACCTTACGTTATCGTTTTCGTCTGCAGTTACCTATATATCGTACACGTTTTGCTCGCAATGAGCCTTTTGTAAGAGCTATGTCGTCTTTTAATAGTACTTCTGATCTGTTCGATTTCAACATATCCTATCCTGTCTACCGATCCCGTCTTCGCTCCTTTTCCGTACCATAAACTCCTTCCAACTCCTTCGTGAATAATTGTATACTATAGTCAGTAAGCACTATTGCTGTAACCCAACGTGGCCGAGCAATTAATAAAATAAAGATAATAATAATAATAATAATTCAGCTTCCACCATGGTGACGGATGATCCCTCGTCCAGGAAAGCTACGGTGTCGATGGCGCGCCGGCCGTGGTACACCGTGACTGGCACGATGCGAAAAATTGCGGGTTGTCTAGAATCGTGGTGAGCTTGGTAGTGCACCTGCTGGGTGTTTTGGCCACGGTGTAGCAAAGTATGATGTCGTCCGCTGCATCCTGGTACACGACACAAAAATCGTGATCTACACGGCTTGCACCCGTGTTTGTTGGGGCATGTCGAGCAGAGTTGTAACTTTAATACGCTTTCACATCGCTCTTCCACATCCATCCGTTTGAACAGCTCACAATGTTTGGCAACGTGTCCACGAATGGCACAAACCAGGCACTTAACATTGCTGAATTGTGAGGCGCTCGAAACATTGGTGTTCGCTTCCGTTTCGGCAGATTGTGAGTGTACGTGTGAGTGGAAACTCCTAGACATCCTTGGATGATCTGCTCGGAGGGGAACATACGCGGTAACGTCGCACGCGTCATGCACCAAAGCCTCCATAAACTCCCCGAAATGTTTTATAGTTGGTTCGGCAAACTTGTTTTTAAACCGAGACCATACCAGCCTCCTCGTAGCGGGAAGTTTTTCCACCAAGTCTGCTAATAGCTCAGGGTTGTTGAAGTGACTTTGCATGTTGCTGAGCGTCAGGTGATCATACAAGTTTACCACTTCTAGTCCGAACGTGATTAGACTATTTAACTGTTCGGATTTCGGTGGATCTAACCTTCGCACACTATCCGTAAGCTGCCTTATTCGCTGAGCCGGCTTTCCAAAAAGCTTCTCCAATCGCTTGATGATAAGAGGTGCGGCGTTGGGCAGTCTCAGCTTCGACTGAACGGCATCCCGAGCAGGACCTTTCAAACACTCTACAAACCTTATGGTGTTTTCACCGTCCGTGTATCCGCATGCCCTTGTCGACTCGTTGTAGCAGTTGAGGAATACTGCCCATTCCTTCGAGCATCCCGAAAAGATAGGCAACTTTTTCGAGTACATATCTCGCGCGATGCTCTGCGCTGTCGCCCGCACAGGAGTCTCTAGCGGAGTTGGCGAGCTTATGGGTTGCCTACTTTGCAATGAGGTTTCATTGGGTTGTGCCTGTTTCAGCGCTGGAGCGCGCGTCACTATTGGGGTCGATGAGCTTGCCTGCGGCATATGCCGCGATGAGGGTTTAACTTATTTTTGAACTAGTGGGAAAGTTGTTGCTCCTTGCTGCTTCTGCCTTTGTTGCTTCACCCATTCAGCTGTTCTGTCGGTTTTAGTAGCGGCTGAATAAACCGATAGGTTATTCAGCTCGTCTTCCAAAGCGTTGCGTTGGGTTTCGTGTTCCAACTGCAGCTCGGCCATCTTCGCCGTAATCTCGGCCTCCATTTTCTGCTTTTCTGACAGTAATATCTGCTTTTGCAGCGCTTGCTCCTTTCCAAACGTTGGAGTGCCACTTGCGCCGACAAACGCGAAGAGTCGAAGGCGGATTTTGGAAGTTTGTGTTGTAGTTGACTGCGCCTTGGAGTTTCATTGCTCTGATCAGACCTTTTCGGGGTTTCTTCTGTCTGACCATCCGATGCTTCTTCTGTTGGTGAAATTTTAATCGGATTATTACGTGAAATATTTGACTCATCCTTTCCTTCAGCAAAAAGCAGTTCCAGAAACTCAACAGGAGTTGTTAGTTCCTTACCAAAACCTTCACATTGGCCTTCATTAATGACAATAATAACACGGCTGATAATTATTTCGTTGGTGACAACGTTAAACATTCTAAATCCTTTTGTGTTGTGTGCATAACCAAGGAAAATGCCCCGTTCGGATTTTGGATCGAGTTTTACTCGTTTCTGCTTAGGCTTGTGTACCACAACTGTAGAGTCAAATATTTTGAGATGTCCCAAATGTGGTCTTTTGCCTGACTATGCCTCCTCTGGAGTTATGTCATTTAACGCTCTCGTAGGACTCCGATTAATTAAATATAGGGGTTAACTTCTTCCGCCCAAAATCGCTTTGGTAACTACGCATCGTTTAGCATGCTCCGAACCTTTTCAACAATAATGCGGTTCATTCGCTCCGCTACTCCATTTTGTTCTAGAGTGTAAGTGCATGTCGTTTGATGACATATTCCATCACGTTCCATACTCGCTTTCATACTGGCATTTACATATTCACGACCGTCGTCACTTCCAAATATTTTTATTTGTCGACCACTTGGCCTTTGTACCATTGATTTAAACTTCTCGTATACTGTCTTTGCTTCATCTTTAGACTTGAGCATATACACAAATACTTTACGTGTGGCATCGTCTATGAAAAACATGAAGTATTTTGACTCACCAATTGATTCAACTTCAAATGATCCACATAGATCTGAATGAATCAATTCTAATTTTTCTTTGCATCTTTCTTGGCTCGTAGGAAACGACTCTCTTGCATGTTTGCCTTCAATGAACGCTATACAATTGTACGTGTTAGTTTGTTTAGTTTGAATGCCTTCGGCCATGCCTTCGGCAATGCCTTTTAATTTTTGAATACTTTGGAAATTCAAATGTCCTAGTCGCCTGTGCCATATTTCATAGGATAAAAATGTTCTCATTCTATTTTAATTTAATCGGTAAAATCCATTCTAAGCAATACCCGATGCGAACACTTCTCCATTTTCATCCAACAATTCGCATTTACGTTTTGTAAAACCGCCTTGAAGCCATTTTTACATATTTCACTAATTTACAGTAAATTTGTAGCTAAATCTAGTACTTCTAACACATTTAACAAATTTATCGCACCTTCTTGCCAATTTACGGAAACTGTGCCCTTCGTAATAGCTTTCATGCTAGCATTGTTTGCCGTACTAAGCTCGTGCCATATGTGTTGTGTTTCCGAGAAATCTACACCCGATTTTGCCATGTGCGAACTTGCTCCTGAATCGAAGTACTATTCACATTCATTCACAACCATTGCCAACACAGAACTCATTGCACGTGCTTTATTATTTTTCTTGTGCTTCTGCTTTTCAGGACAATTGATCGTAAAATGCCCTAGCTTTTGGCAATTGTAGCATGTAACTTCTTTTGTGCTTCTCTTCATTGCTCCTCTCCCTTTACGCAGGTTAGGATTACCTCTACTAAAGAGCGCTTCATCATCTTTGTTGCACGTGGTTTTCACTTCTTGTACAATTTTCAACTTTATTGCACCTGCTTCCATGGCCATTCCCGATGCTTCCAATCCCATTACCATGGGCGCGTAATATTTAGGTAATCTCATCAGCAGCATTGACGAAACCTAAATATCACTCACTTCGAAGCCTATTTCTTTAAGCTTGTGGCACGTAGACATTATTGCATCAACATATACTTTGGTCAAAGAAAAATTATTTAATTTGTAGAAATTTATAAATTAGGTACCCAAACGTCAACCTCTGAGAGATGAGAGTGAAGAGAAGTGATGCAACCCGATGACAGTTGTTATGTCAAATCGTAGAAATAAACCAATTCAATTGCCACTTGAAAACCAAAAAAGCCAAACGTGTTTTCTTTGTGAAAAGTGTGAAGTGAGATTTAGCTACCTATACAAATTTGAACGAAACAAGCTCTTGCAATAAAGAGGTAGATCTAAACACACCATCATCAGTGAACGCAGCTTTAAGCTTTTTCCAAGCTTCTTTTGCTGTATTAGCGTCCATCACAAGGCTGTAATTGTGCTTTTCTAAGCTAATCGCGATAGTGGACAATGCCCGCATGTCCATGTCTTTGTCTACCGCTTTATCGTCTGTGGCCGTTAAAGTATCCCAGCACCGTTCTCTACACAACATCATCTTCACCGCGAAGGCCCATGAAACGTAGTTCTCCCGTCCTTTTAACTTTTCGATACCTACGTTCGTTGCGAGGTCGTTGCTCCCGACCGCGTGGCCGCTTAGTGCTGCTGCTTTCGATCCTGCGGAATTTGCTTCCTCCGTGCTCATTTCTCTCGTACACAAAATGTCATTCTTTGTTTGGGTGATGTGAAGTGTGGCACTTTTATCTTCGATACAATATTTATTACTTTATTTTGGATTGGGTCTGGGCCCATAACCTGTTGTAAATTACTATGTTTATGTTCGGGGCTGAGAGAAAACACACGTCTTGTTTGCTTGGATGCAGTAACGGAAGAGAGTTTTCTTTATTCCTAATTTTGACAACATAATTCTCTTTCTATTTTCTATAAAATTCGTTATGCGTTTTCATCATTAAATCTAGTTCTCAAGTGAATCATCTAGCGTTGGTTCATATCAACAGTTGGTTATCCCACTTCTGAGATGTAACGACCAAGCGTTTTACGGGTGGCGGAAGGTTAATTGGCCGTTTTAATAAGGTGTAACGCAATTCGGAAGAGCACACAAATAATTATACGCAGAAGTCAGTGGCTTACGTCTGTTCAGTTCAATGTCGGGCCAAGAAGAAGGCTTTATTCTATGACAGTTCATCTTGCACAACCAGCGCCAGCACAGTCAACATCTGAGGGCAACACAGAGCATTGTGTTGCTTGCCATGGAGAATGTCAAACCCTATCCGTGTGCAACAAATTTCTGGGGATGAGTGTGCATTCACGTTGGACGCTAATTATACGTGGATCTCGATGCAGGACATGTCTTCGAAAGCATCATGGTGCTTGTGACGTCCATGTTTTATGTGGAATGCATAGGTGTGAACGTCGTCATCATCGGTTGCTACATTCACCAAGTAACAACCAAGTCCAACCGGACACTCAGTAAGAGAGCAATCGGGTCAATAGTAGCTGCAATGTACACTCCGCGCTTCCCGGGGGTGTGCTGTTAAAATATGTTCCGGTGACGCTGCATAGGCAATGGACGGAGCGTTGACACAATCGCGCTCCTAGACGACGGATCATCGGCGACATTTATGGAGCATGATTTGTTAATGCAAATGGGCATTAGTGGCACGCCTCGCCCCTTGTGCATATCTTGGACCGGAAACCAGAGCAGAGTCGAGGAGCAGTCGGTAGAGCTTTCCGTGAAAATATATGGCACTGGAGCGTCTACCGTGTATGATATGAAAGCAGTACACACGGTTCGCACGCTTGGTTTATGCAGCCAGACAGTGACACCGACGCAATTAGCAGCTGAGTACAATCATCTAAAAGGGCTGCCGTTGTCGTCGTATCAAAAAGTCTCAGCGAAAATCTTCATCGATATTGACAATTGCTTCTTGAGCCAAGCGCTAAAAACGATCGAAAGAATGGCAGATGAGCCAGCAGCATCGAAGACCCGTCGTGGATGGGTGGTTTATGGGCCATGTAAACACAGTGGCCGGTCTCGTAGTACAGTCGTCAACTCGTACGACTTAACAACATGCCCGTCATATGGGTTCAATCCCCAAACAGACCGTGCCGCCATACGTAGGATTGACTATCCTGCTATGGGAGGGAATCAATTAGTCACTGAAAGCCAAGCCCACAAGTGGGTACAGGCAGGCCTTGACCGATATCGGTTGTTGAACCAGAGAAGAAGAAGAAGAAACGCAGTACATCCGATACTGGGAATGATGAAAATAAATCCTTGAATGTGCATATTTGTCCCTGCAACAAAATGAAAGATGATGAGATGGATCTGGCATAAAAGGAGTACTTCTCTTTAGAATCGTTGGGGTTGTACCGTCCTATTAAACGTTTCCGCTCCGATGATGAAGAACGTGCACTGAATATCCTCGCCTCAAATGTTCGGTTGATAGATAGGCATTTTGAAGCAAGCCTCCTCTGGAAATATGATACGGTTAAGCTTCCCAATAGCAGAGCAATGGCTTTGAAACGTCACGAGTGCTTGGAGAGAAAACTGCGTCGTGATCCAGAGCTAGCCACCACAATCCACGCAAAGATAGTGGAGTACGAGCAAAGGGGATATATAAGAAAACTCACCCAAACCGAGCAAAACACCATTGAGCCGAATGACTGCTATTTGCCTATATTTCCAGTCACGAACCCAAATAAACCTGGCAAAATTCGAATTGTATTTGACGCTGCAGCAAAAGTGAACGGGGTCAGTTTAAATTCCGTCCTGCTGATTGGACCGGATCAACTCGTAGGGCTACTCAACGTCCTTTATAAATTCTGTGAGTACAAAGTAGCAGTAACAGGCGACATTCGAGAAATGTTCTTCCAGGTACGAATGAACCCACGCGACCAACGCAGTCAGATGTGCCTTTGGAATGATGGAAAGATTGGAAGCACCCCACAACCATACGTGCTTAAAGTTATGACGTTTGGCGCAGTATGTTCCCCAAGCACCGCACACTATGTGAAGAACCTAAACGCTGATCAATTCGAAATAGAGTATCTAGCAGTCGAATGCATTAAATATGAGCATTACGTTGACGACATGCTCTCCAGCGTAGAAACCGAAGATGAAGCCATTCAGCTAGCTCGGGATGTGCGCTTCATTCACGCCCAAGGTGGATTTGAGATCCGCATTTGGTTGTCAAATTCAATCAAAGTCAAGGCCGCGTTGAATCGGGTTGAACCCGTAGAAGTAAATGTACCAGTTGAAATATAAATGGCAACAGAGAAGGTACTTGATATGTGGTGGAACACAGAGACAGATGTGTTAACATTCAAGATCTTTCCGAGATATGAGCCGCAAACATTGCTTCAAGCAGGTTTACCTACAAAGAGAGATATTTGAAGAATATTGATGTCGATATATGATCCTTTGGGGCTTATTGGTCACCTCTTAATGTACCTGAAGGTCTTACTGCAAGAAGAGTGGCGCGCAAAGATCCAATGGGACGAGAAAGTTACTGGCAATCTGCTTGTGAAGTGGCAAACTTGGGCATCTGTTCTGCCCAGCATACAGTTAGTAAGCATTCCGAGATGTTATCTTCAGGCCGTAAATATAAATCACTGCAACATAGAACTGCATGTTTTCTGTGATGCCAGTGAAAACGGAATGGCTGCTGTTGCCTATTTAAGGTTTGAGGAAAGTGGGTTGATAAAGTGTGCGCTCGTCGGCTCGAAAACTAAGGTTGCTCCTTTAACCTTTACGTCGATACCGAGGCTTGAGCTTCAAGGAGCAATAATACGAGCACGCTTGGCCCAGACGATAAAGGGCTCACATCGGCTGCACATCAATCGTTAAGTATATTGGACAGATTCACGTACGGTTATAAGTTGGATAAATGCAGACCATAGAAGATACAGCCAGTTTGTGGCCGTACGAGTTTGCGAGATCGTCGAGACCACGAATGCTTGTGACTGGAATTGGGTATCCACTAAGGGAAACATTGCCGATGAAGGCACGAAATGGCAGAAAGTACCGGAACTCAGCCCGACTAGCAGATGATTCCGAGGCCCTGACTTTCTATGGGAGTCTGTCAGCGAGTGGCCAAACAATCAAAAATCAAGCAGGGGAGACAGATGAAGAAATGCGTCATACTTTGCTTCATCACTCGATTAACACTTCGACTTTCGAGTTCACTCGATTTTCTAAATGGCAAAGATTGGTAAGGGCTGTTGCGTATGTTTACTGCTTCTTTAGCAACTGCAGAAAAGAAAGGACTAAGCAGCAAGGAGGGTTAACGCATGATGAATTGGAACGAGCTGAATACGCAATTTACAAGCAAGTACAGAAAGATCACTATGAGGATGATATTAGATTACTCGATGATAGTGAGCTACAAAAATATCCGTGGAAACAGCCACTTAACAAAGCAAGTCCGTTGTACAAACTGAGCCCGTTAATCGACAAACAAGGAGTGCTGCGTATGAAAGGGAGGATTGATAAATGCGTGTGGGTTGGCGATGATACTAAGCGACCAGTTATCATCCCAAATCAGCATTATGCAACCGGCCTGCTGATTAGTTGGTACCATCACAAATATCGACATGCCAACCATCAAACGGCGATTAACGAAATAAGACTCAAATACCATGTTTCACAACTTAAAGCCACTTATAACCGAGTAAGACGCTGTTGTCAATACTGCAAAGTGCGACGTGCCACACCACAAAATCCTGCAATGGGAGATCTCCCGTACCAACGGCTAGCTGCGTTTCAACATCCCTTCTCGTACACGGGTGTTGACTATTTCAGACCGATGGTAGTCGCAGTCGGAAGACGAACCGAAAAACGGTGGGGAGTGATTTTCACCTGCCTCACCACCAGAGGAATTCACATCGAGGTTGCGCATAGCCTCTCTACGGACTCTTGCATCTTTGCTATCCGCAACTTCACAGCACGGAAGGGAATGCCGTTGGAGTTCATTAGTGACCGGGGCACTAACTTTCTAGGTGCATCGCGAGAGCTCAAGGAAGCAGCGGCGCCAGATTGATGCAGAACGGTTGATGGCAGAATTTGTACAGCCTGGGACGAGATAGGTGTTTAACCCACCTGCCGCACCGTATTTTGGTGGGTCATGGGAAAGACTCATCCAATCGATAAAAAAGACGCTTTCCTCCTTCGATCTTCCCCATCACCCTACCGACGAGCTGCTCCGGGCTAGGTTGAGTGAAGTAGAGTTGATTGTGCATTCGCGACCCTTGACAGACATTCCGTTAGAAAATGAATCCTAGTCCCCACTAACACCAAATCACTTCATTTTAGGCAGCTCAAATGGAAGTAAGCCACTGTTGCCGTTTGACGATTCGATCCCTTTGATGCGTAAATCCTGGAAATCGGCACAACAGTTTGCAGATATGTTTTGGAAGCGATGGGTTTCCGAATACAAACACGATAAACCGCAAAAAATACAAAATGGCACCAGCCTACGAAACCAATAGCTGAGGGCAATTTAGTATTGATAGCGGACACGAACAACCCACGAAACTGCTGGGCTAGGGGACGCATTGTGAAGGTGTGCCGAACGGCCGACTATCAGGTACGGCGCGTGACCGTACAGACTGAGAGTGGGATGGTAGAGAGACCTGCGGAAAATATAGCTATTTTAGACGTCGGCACAACGTAGGTAAGCCACTGAGAGCGTCATACCGGGGGGAAGTATGCTACATGTAACTGTGCCGACAAACCGCCCGCTGCGCAAATTCGAGCAGTTTCCAGCGCAGAAAATGCACCAAAATCTGCGCTGGCCAGCGCAGATTTCCCGCTGTGCAAAGCGACGGAAGGCGTTATGGCGTTCTGAGAATTTTATCATGCCTTCCTTTTCTCTCCAACGGCAAATTTGTCGAGCAGCTCGTCGAGCTACACGTCCCTGGCTCCGCCTCATACCCCTCGCCTGAGCGCGCTGTCGAAGGTTTGGATGTGTTGATGCGTCAGACGGCCAATCGCTGTCAGCCGTCGTCCGTGCTTTTTCCCACCATAGCGCTATCTCTTTCTCGCGTGTGGTCAATGCTCATGAGTTGCTGTGGCGCTTAAAAGCCGTTAACAAACATTGCGGCGATGAAGTTGCATTTTCCCAAATCAAACCAAAAAATCGCAATGAGTTCAAACACTGCAATATAAAAATGACTTAGGAATCGCTAGTTTACGCTGGAGGGTTTGTTGTGCATCGCGCAGAACTCTAATTCGCATTGACACGTTCAGCCCGGCGCTGATTTTCGCACTTTCCGTTCCACCAGCATCAAGAACGCAACCTGATTGTAAAACCAGCATCCTGGATGGGGGGGGCGGTGGGGTGGACATGGGACCCCTACGATCATTAGTCACAGGCCCTAAAATTGTTGTCGCCATGGGGGGAGGGGAGGTGCAAATGGTTCTCCAGCCACGGAGCCCTAACGACCATCTTTCCGGGGGCCCTTGTCGTTAATACTCTGTCCACTTGTAGAGATCATCGGCGACCGCCTAGTCCGCCTACCGTTAGGTCCGCCGCTGGTTCATGACGGTATTTTTTTATCGTGGAGGTCCATCCTTCCCCCTGCCTGCAGCGTATACATCGAGCAGGAGACAGTGTGGCAGTACCCCCGTCGTGGGTTCTAACCGCGTATGACCGCGTAGTTGTATCAACAGCGAGAGAAGGACAAGGAATGGAATTGAAGAAAATAAATCGTCAGTTGAGTTAGAACTGTCAGCTGGAACACATATACTGTGAGTGCGTGGCGTATTAATGAGATCCGAAAAGCGTATTTCCTCCTCCGGTCACTACAGTGACTATCCGGCTACGTGGTACTCAAGTCCTGAAAAGGCCGGCATGATCGTGTTGGCTATTACGCCAATAATAATAATAATAATAATAATAAAAATAATAATAATAATAATAATAATAATAATAATAAAAAGAACTTAGCGTAGCAGTCCACACCAGGGTAAGAGTTTGTCTTGACTTTGTTATTGCCGGGCTACCGCTGTCACGAGACAAATACACGGAATGCACTCGACCAAAACATGAACCTACCAATCCGAACCCATTCCAAGGCATTGCCGGTCAATCGGCGTCATGATAACTACTCCAAACCAACAAGCCACCAGATTCTGGACGGACAGGTGCAGCACCATACGCGCACCGTAATAAACAAATCCAGAATCCTTTTTTGCATGGATTCAATTCAAAATGTTGTTTCCACTTGCGTCCGCTAGCTGAATTAGAAATAAATGTGCAACAAATCACACGCACGTTTGCTTAAATCATGTGTCTTTTTAATACCCCCAACAGCAGAGCCGATCGCAAAGATGCCAATACCAATGGTTGTGTTGTCTCTCAGGTAGCGAGTTCGAAAATGCATGGACTTTGTAGCCGCAGCGGATGAAAATGTACCCATCAGAATCAAATAGTTTTGGGGTTTTCAAACGCACGCACACACACACAAACATACAAACACGCGCGCGCAAACTCACACACAAACACGCACGCGCAAACTCACACACACACACACACACACACACACACACACACACACACACACACATGCGCGCGCGCACACATGCATGAACGCGTGCACGCCAGCACGCACGCACGCACACACACGCACGTACGCGCGCCCGCGAGCATGAAAGCGCGCACGCCAGCACGCACCCACGAAAGCGCGCTCGCGAGCACGCACCCCGAAGTCGCGCAAGCACGCACTCCCCCCACTAGACCCCCCCCCCTCCACGCATGATCGATTACGGCTACCTTATCGGTAGAACGGTTGGTTCAGCTTTCTTGTAGCATCCTCATCCTTAGCGCCGGACGGGGTGGGGGATCGCGACATGATAGAGTGAACGGCCACTTTCCCCGCGCTGTGTGTGTGTGTGTGTGACGAGACCCGAAAACTCGAGACAGATTTCGGCACATTAAAAAAAAAATTTTTATAGTCACTATACACTGTGCTTCATGATGCTTAGAAGGTCGTTTAAGCATCAAACATGTTCAAATTAAAAAAAATATTAGATTAGTGTTAGACGTTCTCCTACGCTTAATTTAAATAGACTTCGTCACCCTCGATTGCCACGGGCATCGAATGGTCTCATCAGCAGCGGCACGAAATAAAATAAACCATCAATACACCGATAACACTTTAAATCCCAAAATGAACCAGCTTCTCCCGTATCGTCAAGGTCACACACACGAATAAAAAAAAGCTAACACTCACCAATAACAATACACAACCGCAATGTACATATATACCAACGCATACACACAATCAGCTGACGGCGAAAGGCACGGGCTGAAGCGCAAGTAAGGCAAGGCAGGGAGGGGAAAGGGAGTGAGAGGAAGAGGAGGAAGGAATGGGCGCCAATATTTTTTTAATTGTTCGGCCGTTTTTTTTGCTCCGCCGTCTGAAATAGTTCATCCATTCCTTCAGCAGATGGCGCTCGTTCCGCACCTAAAAACTGCAAGAAAAACGCCGGCTATCGTAGTTTTGGCTAAAGTCTAGCGTATTTTTCTGCGTATTTTTTGACGCAAAACTACGCAAAAAACTACGCAGAAAACTGCTCGAATTTGCGCAGCAGGACAATACACAACCGCAATGCATATATGAGTATCAACGCATACACCGCAACAGCCAATCAGCTGGCGGCGGAAGGCACGGGCAGAAGCGCAAGTAAGGCAGGGTAGGGTGAGGTAGGGAGAAGAAGGGAACGAAAAAATGGGCGCCAATATTTTTAAATTTTTTGACCGTTTTTTTGCTCCGCCGCCATAAATAGTTCGTCCATTTCGCCAGCAGATGGCGCAAAACTTGCTCGACCCAGCGCAGGAATCGCTATTTATGGCGGCGGAGCAAAAAAACGGTCAAAAAATTTAAAAATATTGGCGCCCATTTTTTCGTTCCCTTCTTCTCCCTACCTCACCCTACCCTGCCTTACTTGCGCTTCTGCCCGTGCCTTCCGCCGCCAGCTGATTGGCTGTTGCGGTGTATGCGTTGATACTCATATATGCATTGCGGTTGTGTATTGTCCTGCTGCGCAAATTCGAGCAGTTTTCTGCGTAGTTTTTTGCGTAGTTTTGCGTCAAAAAATACGCAGAAAAATACGCTAGACTTTAGCCAAAACTACGATAGCCGGCGTTTTTCTTGCAGTTTTTAGGTGCGGAACGAGCGCCATCTGCTGAAGGAATGGATGAACTATTTCAGACGGCGGAGCAAAAAAAACGGCCGAACAATTAAAAAAATATTGGCGCCCATTCCTTCCTCCTCTTCCTCTCACTCCCTTTCCCCTCCCTGCCTTGCCTTACTTGCGCTTCAGCCCGTGCCTTTCGCCGTCAGCTGATTGTGTGTATGCGTTGGTATATATGTACATTGCGGTTGTGTATTGTTATTGGTGAGTGTTAGCTTTTTTTTATTCGTGTGTGTGACCTTGACGATACGGGAGAAGCTGGTTCATTTTGGGATTTAAAGTGTTATCGGTGTATTGATGGTTTATTTTATTTCGTGCCGCTGCTGATGAGACCATACGATGCCCCTGCCAATTGAGGGTGAAGAAGCCTATTTAAAACAAGCGTACGAGAACGTCTAACACTAATCTAATATTTTTTTGATTTGAACAGGTTTGATGCTTCAACGACCTTCTAAGCATCATGTAGCACGGTGTATAGTGGCAATAAAAAATATTTTTTTTTTCAATGTGCCGGAATTTGTCTCGAGTTTTCTGGCCACGACACACACACACGGACACACACACAGCGCGGGGAAAGTGATCGTCCACTCTATCATGCGGCGGTCCCCCTCCCCTCCCGGTGCTTTGAGTGAGGAACAAGCCTTTCTTGCGATAAGGTAGCCGTAATCGATCATGCGGAAGGGGAGGTGGGGGTTGATGGGGGGTGTGTGCTCGCCTGCGCGCTTTCGTGGGTGCGTGCTCGCGTGCGCGCGTACGTGCATTCGTGCATTCGTGCATGCGTGCATGCGTTCGTGCGTGCGCGTGTGTGTGTGTGTGTGCGTGCGGGAACTCCAAAACTGTTTGATTCTAATGCGTGCATTGTCACCGGCTGCGTCTACACACTCCATGCATTCTTAGAAAACGCACTGCACGCCGCCCGATCGATTACCGCTACCTACGACACAATACAACCATTTAATTGGCACCACCATCTTTGCGACCGGTTCTGCTGTTGGGGGTATTTAAAAGACAAACGATCGAAGCAAACGTGCGTGTGATATGTAGCACATTTTTTTCCAATTCAGCTAGCGGATGCAAGTGGAAACAACATTTTGAAGTGAATCCATACAAAAGAGGATTCTGGATTTGTTTATTACGGTGCGCGTATGGTGCTGAACCTGTCCGTCCAGAATCTGGTGGCTTGTTGGTTTCGAGTCGGTATCATGACTCCGTGCGACCGGCACTGCCTTGGAATGGGTTCGGATCGGTAGGTTCATGTTTTGGTCGATTGCATTCCGTGCATTTGTCGCGTCACAGCGGTAACACGGCAGTAACAAAGATAATCCAATCTCTTCTCCGGGTGTGGGCTGTTACGCTATGTTATTCCTCTTCTTCTTATTATTATTATTGGCGTAATGGCCTACGCGATCATGCCGGCCTTTTCAGGACTTGAGTACCACGTAGCCGGATAGTCACCCCTTGCTACGGCGGACGGTTCATACGCGGTTAGAACCCACGACGGGCATGCTGTTAAGATGTGCGGAATGATGGCGGTGCCGCGGGCCCGCTCTTATCCAGCGGGCAACTTGCATACTGCCACACTGTCTCCTGCTCGATGCATACGCTGCAGGCAGGGGGAAGGATGCAGCTCCACAATAAAAAAAAAAAACACCGTCATGAACACCTTCCTTTCTTTGACCGATGGATCATAACATTCCGGAAGAAAACACATTCGGCGACAGTTGTGCACGCACACTCACACCCATGCGCATACGACTCAGCATATCTGTGCAATCTACAACATATAAAAGGAAAATCATAGAGTCACATAAACTTAAGCTTTATGTAATTTGGTTTAAGCTTTCCTATGCACGGCCATGGCCACCTGTCTTGCGTGCGCTACTTGGAATTAGGGTTCTGCGCGTTGCACAGCAAACCCTCCAACGTGAACTAGCGATTCCTTAGTCATTTGTACATTGCAGCGATTGAACTCATTGCGCTTTTTGGTTTGATTTGTGAAAATGCAACTTCATCGCCGCAATGTTTGTTAACGGCATTTTTGGCGCCACAACAGCTCGCGAGCATTGACCACACGCGAGAAAGAGATAGCGCTATGGAGGGAAAAAGCACGGACGACGGCTGACAGCGATTGGCCGTCTGACGCACCAACACATCCAAACCTTCGACAGCGCGCTCAGGCGAGGGGTATGAGGCGGAGCCAGGGACGGGTAGCTCGACGAGCTGCTCGACAAATTTGCCGTTCCGTCGCTTTGCGCAGCGGGGACATAGGCATAAAAAGGGAGAAAACCGCGCAAAATGGGATAATTGCGATAAAAACACCCAAGAGCGAAGATAACGGAGAATAGAGAAATAAACTAATTTTTTGGTGCACCCTCAGTGCTTACCTATGAAATTCACTTTGTTCTCTTATTTTTTTTTTTTTTTTTTTTTGTTTTTTGTTTTTTTTTTTGATAGCTGTAAATTTTTGATTTGCTGTAAAAAAGGTATGAAATGAAGCTGCGCGATGTACATAACATGCATTACAAATCATTCACGCAACTTCGTTTCAATGCGCACAACACTTGAACACTTGAACACTTTACAAAATTAACAGGTTGGCTGATAAGTCCCCGGTCTGACACATAGATGGCGCCGCTAGTATTAAATGCATTTTTTTTATATATAGTACCAACCTTCAAATGATTCGTGTCAAAATTTGACGTCTGTATGTCAATTAGTTTGTGAGACAGAGCGTCTTTTGTCAAGCAACTTTTGTGTTGTGTTGTTCCACCAAAACAACGCATCGTGCCACAAGTCATGGAGAAAGATGGCAAAAATTCATGAATTTAATCGCATCGGCATCGTAGTACAGTCGTCAACTCGTACGACGTAACAACATGCCCGTCATGGGTTCAATCCCCAAATAGACCGTGCCGCCATACGTAGGATTGACTATCCTGCTATGGGGGGAAATCAATTAATCACTGAAAGCCAAGCCCACAAGTGGTACAGGCAGGCCTTGACCGACATTGGTTGTTGAGCCAAAGAAGAAGAAGAAGATAGGCGAGTCAGCGATTATAACTCTAACCGAAACAGTTATTTTTTTGCCGTTTAGGATCATTTTGTTATCATGTAGCCTATTTAGTTCCTCCACTAAAGGTCTCAGGAAAGGCTCAACATCGTCTGGTTTAGAAGTCTTCTAAAACTAAAACGGAGTACATGAGTGTTTAAAATGTAAATGCTGTGGTACTTCCCTAAAAACACAAAAAAAAGTTATTTTCGAGGATACAACAGCTCCACCAAGAACAGATAAGGAATTTAGAAAAGAAAAACCCAGTTCTACAGGACATCGAAGAGGTAAAACCCCTCTTACAGATCTAAAAAAGTTTGACATGATAAAAGGTATAGCTACGAGCAATTTATTACATTTAATACAATTGGGGTTTGTTTTCAAGCTTCTGCTAGGCTGGGTCGAAGGAGCTCTTGCCCCCTTTAAAAAATGGTGCAAGGAAGACATAAATGAAATATCAGAAGAGCTTATAAGTATACTGTTGCCCACAGAAATTCATAGGAAGTTTAGGTCCCTTAATTATCTTCACTTTTGGAAAGTTACTGAATTCGGCAGTTTTTTACATTACGCAGGTGTAGTTGTTTTGTAAGATAGAATAGGTAGACTAGCATACGAACATTTAAAATTATTATATTGCGCTATAACTATATTATCATCAAAGGCATTTAAGGTGTGGTGATGGTAATTATTGTTGTTGGTTCGGTACGGGTTCGCGTCATAAGCCTGGTGGCAGCGCTGTGTTAGCACTTCGCGATTGACGCGGTAAACTAATCGAACTTGACCTTGCGTAACAATTGAAATTAATGTGATGCGTCAGGTAAAAAGCGAACTTCCAGTTAAACCGTGGAAACGACGTTATGCCACTTAGCATACGTTAACCTTTCGGATTGGGGTTTTGCTGACCGGCCAGCTGATACACGGTGCGTTTGTTGGAGACAGTAAAGCCTTACCTTGGGTAGGGGGGACAATGCTGCTCATAAGTGAGTTGAAGGGACAAGATGTACGATCCTATGTCCGATCAGAACTGACCTTCTGTCCGTTCTGATAGCTTTATTTATACTCCCATCTTAAGAAAGCTAGCGCACATTTGTTCACCAGATGTTTACGTTCGTAACTTTCTATTTCGCAACTTGATGCGCTTTGACAAACGCATGTTTGTCAAGAGGGTCGCCTTCCTGGTGGGCTTTTACAATTTACAATGTTTTGCTTAAGGTCTAATGCGTTTCTTATGCTAATTGTTCTTCCTTATTTATGACCTACTTTGGAGGTCTTCCTTGTTTATTTCCAGCTTGGGTGGTGCGACCACCATGGTAAAACATGGAACCGCGTGTGCAGTAAAACACGGAACGCATGTACAGTGTTTTACCCGGCTGTTAGCATTCATGCTTTAAGCGGGTATGTGATAGCATGGATGCTACACCTCCACCCTCCGGAAGAATAACGTAATCTAAATGGAGTTATTCTCACATTTTAATTGCTCTATTCTTATGAACTATTTGGGTTTGTCCCTTTTGATCCTTAATAGTTACATTAGTTTCATCTATTTTGATTACTGTATATGGCCCTTTATAAATTGGGTCCAGTTTTCTCCTATTCTCATTCGTTATTGCTATTTCGTCATTAATTTGTAAATCTATTGGATTTACTTTTACTTGCTGGCTTATTCTTTTATCTTTTTCTCTTTCCATAAAACTTCTTGTTCTATCGTGTGCCAATTTTAGTCGATATTTTAGTTCCTGCGAGTAATCTTCGTAATAGTAGATTGGGTTACTGTTGTTTGATATTTCGTGTTGTATTTTCTCTCTTCTTCCAAAAACTAACTCAAATGGAGTGTATCCATGCTCTAAATTTGGCGTAGTGTTATACGAAAATGTGTAATAGCTAATCCATTCATCCCAGTTGTCTTTATGCTCATTAGTGTATATCTTAAGATATTCGTTATGGCATTTGTGGTTACGCTCTAGCGCTCCTATAGTTTGAGGATGGTAAGCCGTGGCAAATTTGTGCTCTATTTTAAGTATATCTGTTATGTTGTTAAATACATCGTTTTTATACTCTGTACCCATCTGTTCTAATTTGTGATACGTTTGTTCCGTATATCAGCATAAATTGTTCTACTATAGCTCTAGCAATCGTGCTGGCTTCTTTGTTTGGTATCGCAATTATGGTTATGTGTTTTGTGAAATTACATTGTATTGTTACAGCGTATCTATTCCCTTTGTATGTCTTTGGAAAAGGTCCTACTGTATCTATAGATATAGTTTGAAACGGTTGGTATGGTGTATCTGTTTTTACAAATTTTTCAATCGTTTTTTGTTGGTGTTTGTTTAGTTTACAAAGTTTACAATTGTTAACGTATTCCTTTATGATTCTTTTCATGTTATTCCATTTAAATTCTCTTCTAATCTTTTTAAACATCCTAGTTTGTCCTAGATGACCTCCCGTAGGTGTTTCATGATTATTTTTGAGTATATTCATTATTTCCTCCGGATTTGTTATCTCTTTTTGACTCTCATAGATTTTTATTTCGAAATTTATTAGACTTTCGTTGGCAATTTTCTTGGCATCTTCTACGCTGATTTTTTCAAATAGCTTGTCTTTATTGGATATAGCGAAAATTTTTAATTTGGCCGCCTTGGCTTTTTGCTCTAGTATCCGGAAAAAATGCACTAATGCAGAGTTTTCCTTTCTTTTATAGAAGTCCTTTACTAATAAAGGCTCTTCCTTTCCTATATCGCCCTTGAGGTAAAAGTTTCTTACTAATAGGATAACTTTAGTTTTCTTTTGTTTAAAACCTTTCCTGCTAGCTCAATAGTGTTTTCGTTTTCCTTCACCTCAACTTGTAGTTTTGGCACGTCCTCGATTTCCTCGAATGAAAGAGAGTGATACATTTTCGGCTGTTTTTGCGCTAAAGTATCTGTAACTTTATCTGTAGCGTTCTGCTTTACCATTGATCTTGTCAGCACGTTGATGTTTTTAATGACATCTGACGTGATGTTGATACGGGATAGAGCGTCTGCAACTACATTCTGTTCTCCTTTCACATGTTCGATTATAAAGTCGAATTCTTCAAGATCTAAACGGATTCTTGTCAATTTGAAAGAAGGGTTCTTCATTCCAAACAAATATACCAGAGGTCTATGGTCCGTTTTTACTCTAAAGAAACGGTCTGAAGTGTTCTATTGCCCAATGAATTGCTAGTAATTCTTTCTCTATGATTGCCTTATTGCTTTCTCCCTTTGTGAAGGTCCGACTTGCGAAAGCGATTGGAAGTTCAGTACCATCGTGTGTTTGCTGTACTACTGCTACTCCCTACTGCTCCGCAAGCTGTTGTTGATGCATCGGTTGTTAATATAAACTCCTTCTCGAAATCAGGATATTGCAATATTTTAGGATTTATCAGTGCGTCCTTTAGGTATTCAAATGCCGCTTGGCATTCCGGAGTCCATTCAAATGTTACTTTTTTGCGCAGCAGATTATTAAGTAGTTGTGCCTTTTCTGAGAAATTTGGCACAAACTTTCTATAATAATTGCAGAAAGCAACAAATCTCCTCACTTCATCCGCGTTTGTGGGTACCGGGTATTTCCTTACGCTGTCGTATTTAGAGTCGTCAGGCAAAATTCCTTTGTAATTTTGTGTCCTAAGTATGTAACCTCTTTTTTGAAAAAATGGCTTTTTCGGGGTTCAATTTTAAATTGTATTGGCTTAGTTTTCCAAACACTTGTCGTAAATTTTTCAAGTGTTGGTTCTCCGAGCATCCAATGAGAACTATGTCGTCTACATAAACGAACGCGCATTCTGGGGGAAGCCCAGTCATGGCCATGGTCATCATTCTTTGGAAGCTGTTAGGGGATATGTTGAGTCCAAATGGAAGCCTTTTAAAATGGTAGTGGCCATCTGGCGTAGAAAAAGCGGTGTATTTTTTCGAATTTTCTGCCAGTGGAATCTCTTGAAAACCAGACATCAGATCAAGTGTGCTGAAAAATTTAGCACGTCCTAATTGGTCTTGTATTGTATCAATTCGGGGCATTGGAAATTTATCGGGTAATAGTTTCTTGTTTAACTGTCGGAAATCGACCACTAGTCTCCATTTCTTCTCTGTTGAAAATTTTTTGGTACGAGCAAAATTGGTGAGTTGTAGTGCGACACTGAGGGTTCGATGATATCGTCCTCTAACATTTTGCCGACTTGCTCCTTTATTTCCGGTAGCAGTGCGTGATTTTGTTTATAATTTGGTATGTACACCGGAGCTTTATCTTCTAGTCTTATGTTTTGCTCGTAGAAGTTATTAACTGTTAGTTTATCCACGGGTAGATGGAATATGTCATTAAATTCCATTAGCAAATTATTGAAAGCAATACCTATATTTTTAGAGCAGTTACTGCGTTTTTTTAAATTTTCCACCCTGTTCTCATTGTTGAGTTTATTTTGTACCACGTCGTATTGATCTAGGGGAATTGTTCTCAGGTGGTTGATTCTAACCAGCTTTGGCTCGTCTGAAGTGTTAATTATTTTCACGTAAGGTGAGTTTTCATTAACGATGCAATTTCCAACTAGAACATCCTTTTGGAGTTCTTGTGCGCATACCACTTCGTCTCTCCTGAGCTTATTTAAAATTTTTACCTCTTTGATAATTTCGCATCTAGGGGGTATCAAAGTTTTGCCCTCTAGCGTATCTTCCATGGGAACCTCCAGATCTTCTCCTTCATATTTAATTTGTAGAATCCATAGATAATAATCTATCCTGCATTGGTAGCTGGTATAAAAATCCCTACCTAAAATTCCATCAAACGGAATAGAAAAATCCTGAGGAACTATATGAAATTCCTGGAAAACACTTTGTCCTTCGACTAAAATGTCTGTATATGTAGAACCATGGGAAATAATTGATCCTTGGCCGATTCCCTGAATGTCACAGTTATCTTTAGGTTGATATACCTGTGTTTTTTCACAAATTGTCCTTTTATAATACAAATATCAGATCCAGTGTCGACTAGAAGAGTACAAATGGAATCTGATAATCCTAACTTAACTTTAACGAAGTTGGATTTTTTAATGTTTATTGTGTATGTTGACCGTACACAGTTTGCTGTTGCTGTTCGGGATGGTTTTGATTCGCCTCCGCGTATCTCACCTCCCTCTGGTTCTGTCCTAAAAAAATTGTTTTGTTGTGCTGGTTGGGGATTAGACCTCCAATTTTGCTGCGGTCTTTCTCTCCAGCTTTGAGGTTTCTGTTCCCTCCAGTTTTGTGCAGGTTTTTTTTCCAGTTCTTGGCGATTTCTCGCTGTGGGGAAGAGGGATCAATTACTTGAGATGATTCCGCCTTATTGACGGCCTCGATTGCCTGTCCTAAAGAGGCGAAATTTCCCGACATTACTATCGTTTGGTATTGTTCCTTTCTTGGACCAGTGATGAGACCAACTTGCATTCCCGCCCTATTTGCCTTTTCGGTGGCTCTTGCTGCTGGCGTTTCCTCCTCCAGATAAGCATTTTCGAGTTGTCTGGTCAACTCTACTATTTCTTCCCCAAAAGCCTTTGCTGTCCCCTTTTGTGTAGTTTTTTTTATGATCTCCACGAGATCCTCTGGTGTTTTTTTTATATGCATTTTGTCGATATTTTTTCTACGATGGTTTGGATATTCGAAGGGTTTTCTCCTACCACTGTAAGGGTGTGCTTGAAAGTCGATTTATTCATGCTTATTCCTAACTTATATACTAATTTTCTGCTGATCGATCGCGATCAGCAGTTTTTATTTGGTCGATATTGTTTACATTAGATTTGGTGACGGTTTAAACGGCGGGGGGCGTAAAGTGTACATTTTAGCTCGTACTTGTTTGATAATAAATGCTATGGTTATTCCTAATATTAAAGTGCCGACGCAGGCTATTGTACTTGTAATTATTATGAGGTAGAGCTGATCCCTATTTGTTTCTTCTTTTTGCTCTGCGCTTAAATTCAGTATTTTGGCCAGCGGCTTGAAATACATTTTTGTTTCTACAGCTTCAATTTTCATGGTTGACTGGATTTCTATGTTCTTGGTCTGTATTTTACAGTCTTGGCTAAGTGTTATTACCCCAGCTTGATACGCGGGATGTGTCAGTGTTTTGTTACATTTGAGGTATATTTCGTTTGGATGAGAAGAGTAGTATAGGATTTTGTTTGGCTGGGAGAGCTTTACAAATTTAGTTATTGAGTTTTTAATTGGTTTTATACCACACAAGCATTCTGTTTTTATATGTCTGAAAGATGAGGATATACAATCCAAATCTCTTCTAACGGCTACATCGGAGGACACGTGATGAGTGCTATTGTATCGCGTAATATCTGTAGGGTATATATAGTGTATATCGTTTATAGCTATTACATTTTCATCTAAGTCCAGAGTTGTAAAGTTTTTTAGGTTTGGTATTACAGTGATATGGAATATTTCGAATCTCTCTTGCGAAACGATGACGTTTTCAATATGTACTATTATTTCTCCCCTAAATAACTCTTTGCTAGAAATTCGGGGGTGGTCTAGAATTATATACCCATCGGGTAACCTTGATTGTATCTTCTCGGAAATTTTCGTTGAGTCGAATATGCTAAGGGGCTGGATTTCTAACTCTAGATACCTTGTCGTAATGTATTGTACTATGTACTATGTATCTATGTCTATGTAGCTAGCATGATTGTTTCTGTGACATGCTTTATAAGTACGTTTTTTTTTTTGTTTTCATTGAAGCTTTTATTAAGACTCTTAATACCTTCGTTCATGTGGTCTATTTTCATATTAAGTTCGTTTCTAAGTCTGTCACCCTGCTTGATTTTATGAGTCATGTCTTCCGATATATGTTTCAATTTCTAGTCTTCAGAAGCTCTAAAGAGGGCTAACTGTTCGTCAATATCGTCTTCTCCAAAAAGAATACCTTTCAAAAATCCAAATATGCCGCTAGATCGTTTGGTTCGTCTTTTTACTGCAGTCTGTGAGAGTTGAAGTGCGTGTCGAATGTTTTGTTGTAATGTCAATTTCAAATTTAGAAGATTAGTGTCCATGTCGCTCAGTGCCTTGAATACTGTGGTCACCTCTTTCTCCATTGTCAGTAAAGTCTCTGTGTCATTTTCGGGGTGTATTTTCGTGTGGAAGGTTGTTTCCCACACACCCCTTTTCAAGAGAAGCGTTCCTTCGTGGTCGAAGAATATACCAGCTTCTTCAACTGGTTTAACTGAAAGATTGTCTGTTAGTTTCCATGCGGCTAACAGGCTTATAATGCATAGATACCGGGCCATTATAAGGTTTTACGAGATGCTTCCTCCTTTTTGCAGGAGGAGTTTTTAATTGTTCAGCTAATTTCTTGACGTAGGCGATGTTGACCGGTCTTTTAACTCCCCACGAAGGTACGTCTGCAATTTTTTTGCCCTTTACTTCTAGTACTGATAAGTTGATAACAGGGCGTTTGTATTCGCCGTTTTCAACTTTAATCTTTGCGGATCTAACTTGCCCGTCTTTAGCGGGATAAACTTCTACTACCCGGCCCTTTAACCACCTACCCACGCGTTGTTCGTCTGGGAAGACGACTATGTCATCAGGTTGTATTGGGTCTGAGCGTTCTATCCACTTTTCTAGTTTGGCTAATGTTGGGAGGTACTCCTTCAACCAACGTTCCCAATAGTTTTGGGTGATAACTTGTGCCTTCTTCCAGTTGTTTCTGCTAGCTTCAGCTGCTGAAATCCCGGCTGGCGTAGGTTCGGCCTCTCCGGAACACCCTATCAAGAAGTGAAACGGTGTGAGAGGTTCGTCGTCTTCAGTTTCGAGGGGGATGTGAGTAAGAGGTCTATTATTGAGAATAAATTCGATCTCGATAAAGGCCGATCTTAATACTTCTTCTGGCATATTATCATTATTTGGCAGCAAGCTCTTGACCTCTCGGACCATTCTCTCCCATACACCTCCAAAGTGAGGCGCGGCCGGGGGATTGAAGTGCCATTTGATACCGTTGGTTGCACATCTTTCGATGAGTTCCGTTATTTGCCTGTTTGCCCCAACGAAGTTTGTACCATTGTCACTGTATATGTGACAAATCTTTCCACGCCTATGCTGCACATTTTTAGGCACATTATGAAGGAATTTGTACTTAAGTCTTTAGCGATTTCTAAATGTATAGCGCGCGTTGTCATACACGTGAATATCGCTCCCCATCTTTTTTCTACCCTTCTTCCGATTGACACTGTCATGGGTCCAAAGTAATCTACACCTGTATGGGTGAAGAGTTTTTTGAACACAGCGGCTCGGCTTTCTGGAAGGGGGGCCATCATCGGGGCAATGGGACGTGCGCGTTCATTTTTGCAACGCTGGCATTTGCTGATCACGCTTCTTACCACGGCCCTAAGGTCGATTACCCAAAACCTTTGCCGGATTGCCGCATTAACTGCTTCCATCTTTTTATGCATGTAGCGTTCATGATAATGCTGTATGATCAATTCTGTCACGTGATGCCTCTTGGGTAATATTATGGGTTGTTTCACGTCATCGGAGAGGTAGCATATATTTGCTAATCGTCCCCTTGCTCGTTGCCCTTGTGCCTTTTGTAATAGGAGTTTTTCTGCTTTATCCAGGTTTTCCTTTTCTACTATCGGGGAAAATGCTAATCGCTTGACCTTGCTTTTCAAAAATTCTATATATTTTAAATTGATTGCCAGTGATCTCTTCAGTCTTAGCCAATTTGAACACCATTCGGTTTTTATAAAGTTGAATGTTCTCTTCTCTATGTTTTTAATCATAAGATTTGGACGGATTTCTTCATGAGTAATGATTAGCTTGGGGTCCCTATATTCAATTTCCCTTTGTTTAAGAAATACTGGGCCATTCAGCCATATAGATTTTCTTGTAACTACCTTGGTTGCTTCGTCTGCAGGATTACTTTCGGAGGAGACCCACTTCCATTGACTAGCATTGGTAGTATCTAAAATCTCTCCAATTCTTACCGCCACAAATTGTTTGTACTTTTGTGGATCGGCATTGATCCATCCTAGGACGGTTTTGGAATCTGACCAATAATAGTCCCTATCAGTGGTAATTCTTAATTCCTCCTTAACAGTCTCGGCGAGTCTGACTCCGAGTACTGCTGCTTGAAGTTCCAGCTTAGGAATTGAGAGTGGTTTTATTGGTGCCACTCTCGTTTTTGCCGCCACTATGTTTACGTCAATCCCCTTTTCTGTTAATGTTCTTAAGTACACTACTGCTGCGAACGCTTTCTCCGAAGCGTCAACGAAAGTGTGTAACTCAGTTACTTCGATATTGCTAGCCACCGAGTAGCATCTAGGTATTTGTATGCGTTCTAGTTCCTTTATTCTTTCCTTCCATCTTTGCCATTGTTCCATTATGCGTTCTGGTACTGGGCTATCCCAATCCAGTTCTGTTTTCCAAAATTCTTGGATGATGACCTTCGCTTGCGTAGTATAGTTTGCCGCTAGCCCCAATGGATCATATATTTTCATCAAGTAGGCTAGCATTTCTCTTTTGAAATTATGGAACACGGGGTATGCTTAAGCTTATACCTTAACACATCGTTTGTTTTGTCCCAGTATTGCCCCAAAATTTTCTCAAAATTCATATCTTTATTAGAGATGTGCAGCAGCTCTTGTTGTGAGGATCTATCATCTGGGATGCTTCTTATTACCTCCTGACAGTTAGAAACGAAATTTCTCATAAAGAAATGCGCTCTATCATGTATGAGGCAAACCTCGTTAATAGTCTTGATTGCATCATTGATAGTCCGAAAACTATCAAGATAATCATCAACATAGTGGTTTTTACTATTGCTTCCACTGCAGTGGGGTATTTGTCTTTATATTTTAAGGCGTTTTCATTTTTAACGAACTGGGCACAAGCAGGAGAGCATGTGGCACCGAAGGTCATGACGTTCATAACGTATACTTGGGGTTCGTTGCGTGGATTATCCCTGAATAAAAATCGTTGAGCCACATGATCTTCTTTGCGGATCCGTATCTGATGGAACATCTCCTTGATGTCCCCTGAACAGGCGATAGGGTATTCGCGAAAGCGGATTAATACTCCAAAAATTGACGTAGTGGCGTCTGGTCCGGACAAGAGAGTAGAGTTAAGTGAAATCCCTTCGTTCTTTGCAGCTGCATCGAAAACCAGTCTTGGTTTTGGAGTTGGCTTATTTGGATTGATGACCACCCTACTAGCAATGAGAATGTAAAAGTGTGCGTCTTTCAGGCGAGGGGCATGTAGAAGCAGGGGGAGACGGCTGGAAATACGCGGAATTACGCGGCGGCGAGAGCGTGTTTTGCTTTCTACACAGTTTTTGCACTCACACAATCACACATGTGTGAATGTGTGCGTTCACTTTCAGCCAGCGCGCTCAGTTTGGTTTTCTCGCAGTGGCTTGCTGGTGTCGGTGTCTCGCTCGCACTAGTGTAGCGAGTGTTCCTCGTGCGTTCCCTTTCTTGCTACCACACAAAATCGTCAGTACAGTTCAAGCCTTCGCAGTGTGAGGCCGCGCGCGTTTTAGCCTAAGTCCCGGGCGCTCGATGTAATTTGAAGTGAAGTGTTGAAGTGTTATTTATTTCAATTCACATTATTACGGCCTCGGTCGTATTTTCAAGTGTTGAAGTGTTGTGCGCATTGAAATAAAGCAGCGATAATCTTTCATAATTCAACATGAATATGTAAATTATGCTGCTTTATTTCAATGCTTTTTTTTACAGTATTCAACATAAACAACATACAGGCAGTAAGGCGGGTGCTTGAAGTGACGATTTTTTTTTATTATTTATAATAAAAAATGTGTGGCTTTGTGGCAAGATTGTGGTAAGCGATGTGTGGAACTGTGCCTTAAGTTTCAATAAAGTGTAAAAATATCAAACGAGTTTGATGTGTTTAAGTTTTATTTCGATGCATGCGATTTTATTACGCTGCAAATCAAAGTGAACGAAAGCGCACAGCGCACAACGCGCAACGAAAGAAACGAGGGGGAGGGGGTGTCCAGCGCTACGCGCAAAGTGCGGCAACAGCGCAGCGCAAACCGAAAAGAACGCACGGGAGGGGGTGTTCAGCGCAGCGCGCAAGTGCGGCAACAGCGCAGCGCAAACCGAAAGAAACGCGAGAGAGCAACAACAGCTGATCCGCGCATCCAGCGCAGCGCGAGAGGAAAAAACGGGAGGGAGGGGTATCAGCTGATCAGCTATTTTGTATCGCGAGAGCGCCCCGTGTAATTTGAAGGCATGCGAGAGAGCGCTGCGCGCGCTCACTCTCAATTCAGAAAAAAATCACTGCGGCTCGACTATGGCGGCCAATACAAAATCGACCGAGCCCCTTCCGCCTGTTTCTACATGCCCCTCGCCTGTAAATTTCGCTCTCTTTGTCTGTAGGGCATAAAATGGGGAATGTAATTGATCTTTGGATCTCTATTCAGCAATTCAAATGGTGTTAGTTTACGAGCGTAACCTTTCTGAACATAATCAGTAATTTGATTTTTATACCAGGTTTTCATCTCGTCATTACCTTTCATTTTCCGTTCTTGACTTTCGAGCCTTCTTAGCGCCTGTGCGTAGCTGCTTGGTAAGGATACATTGGGATCTTTCCAAAGTAGGCCAATCTCATACTGATTATTTGTATATTTCAGTGTATCATTCATTACACTTAGGGCTCTTTCATGGTCCTTTGATTTTGGGGTGAATTTGGTTTCCCTTACGCCAAATTCTTCTGTTGAAAAAAACCTTTTCATCAGGTCTCTCATTGACTTTTCTTCCATTGTGTGCCACTGGTTCATTGGGCGCTCCTGATTTGGACTCCACAGCTTGCGTGTAATAAGCATGTGGAAGTCCTAACAGAATGGTGGGTTTAGCATTTTTGTAGCTTGAAATATTTACCGTCTTTAAGTGGGAAATTTTCTCTTCAACACGTTTGCTACGAGTGGGTAGGTCCAGTTCATTTACTGTCCTAATGTCCTTGACATAAAGCAGCCTGCCGTTTGGACCTCTGAGTTTCAGAGGTACCGACGTGCTTGTATCCTCTACCTGGTTGCATCCATTTGTCCACGAAAGTGTTAACGGCTTCCTTGGGCCATGCTGATTTAGTTTCTGTCTTAGGCTTTCTGTCATGAGGCTCGTTGAGGATCCTGGGTCTATCAATGCAAATGTTTCGATGGAGTTGTTTTCGTTATAGACAGTTATTGGCAGAACTTGAAATAGGTATTGTTCCGAGTTTTGATGAAAATTTAAATGTGCTTTTGACGCCGCGCCCATTGAGTTGAATTTTTCTTCATGCAATATGGTGTTGTGTCGTTGTCCACAACCATCCACTGTACACTGCGGCCTTGAGCGACAGTTAATGGCCGCATGGTTAGAGAATTTGCAGCAGTTAGTGCAAACGTTTTTCTCCTTCAGCATTTTCCATATTTCGTTTACTGAGGCATTCTTTAGCTTGTAACAAGATATGGTTTCATGAGGACGGCTGCAAATTAGACAGCTTTTATTTGAAATTTGATGGCTGGCTGAATAGTGAGTATTCAGCCTCGCCGGTCTGTCTCTTTGACCACCTTCCATAGCAAGAAGTGTGATCGCCACGTCTTCTGTTGGTTTCAACCATTTGCTGAAATCTTTCAAGGTTTTGATTTTGTCACCTTCCTCGTTAAGTGAATTCCCGAGCCACCTGGTTTTAAGGTCCGGAGAGAGTTTTGCGACCAGATCTGTAAGGAGCCTTTGGTCCATCAAGTACTCCGTTTGGTTCAACATGGTCATATTTTCCACCATGTTATTCAGTGCGTTACAGAACTCAATAATCGAAGATGGATTTTCCAAAGATGCCCGTTTAACCACCATAAGGTCTTTTAGTAAGGCGTTAAAAATGCTAACTGGGTTGCCATATAGCCTCCCCAATCTTTCCAAGATTGCATCCACGTTACTTGGGTTAAACATCAACCCGCTAACGGATCGCAATGCATCTCCCTTAAGGTGAATTTGGAGCCGTGTAAGGTTTTCCAAATTCGTAAATTTTTCTGTTCGAGTGGTTTCTTCGAACAGTAGTTTAAAACGAGGCCATGTTCTATAATTGCCATAGAAATCCGGAAGTTTTAAAACTGTCTTCTTGCGTGGAGCAAAACCCAAGTTTGCCATTTTATTTACGTTTGTTGTAAGTGTTTGTAGGTCGTCTTGTAGGTGAGTTGTGTCGGATTGGTTATGTATTTCTTCATTTCTTAATATGTCTTCTAGACTTTCGATTTCCTTCTCACACCATTCGTTTTCTTCTCTAGTTCTTTTTTTCCGCTTCAGTTTTTTCTTTTAGTAGCCTCTCTGTTTGCATTAAGGCCTCCCTATTTCCCTTGCGTTCCTCAGCTATTGTGTAGCATTTTGGACACACATATTTTTTAACGGGACCTTCTAGCTTCAGACATTTGAGATGTAACCATCTGTCACACTCGATACAATTAACTTGTGTGTCCCACTCATCGGGGTTCTTGCATAGCTTGCAATTGCCTTTCGGGTTGCTTTTAAATATGATATCCATACTACTCACTTTGCGTAACCGGTGGATAAAGTAACTGGGCTGTCGCTGCCGATCTGGATGGGTGTCGTCGTGTCGTTGCTGCTCTTACAACGCCCCTGCTTGTCCTGCCCGAGGTCGTCTTCAGGTGATCCCCCGCGGTGTCGTCAGTACCCCTGTCTTCTGGTCGCCTTCAGATCCGCTGCTTGGGTAGTATTGCCACCACGCTTTTTCGTTGGATAATCGGGTCTTCCGGGGCGATGACCATTGGCTACCGATCACCGTATCAACACACGTCAATAAGCTGGACACGTACTACTCCACTAGTTCGCACTCTTATCAACACCTTTATGTTTGTGATTTCCCGGAAATGCTAAAGCCGGATACGGTTTAGCTCGAAGATTTCTTTTTTGTATGCACGTCCCGTATTGTTACACTCCCCAACTGTTGATCTTTTCTTGATCCGCACATTTACTTGTGTTGTTGTAATTGGAGTACACTGCCGGTGCTTTACGGGAACGTCCGTAAACCGCGGTCGTTAGCGTCTTGTGGGTTTTACTACGTTCTCACTGCGAATGTGTGCCACACGCGTAATTGTTTACACTGCACTTTGTTACTAGTACGCTACGTAATGATTTTCGATCAGATGTTCCCAGGTCGTCCGTTTTTAAACGCCCTTTCTGAGGTTGCGTTTCACTGCACACACACACACACCCTTTTTGTTTTGTTTACAAACCTGTGGTACGACCGAAACGATATAGCGAACGTCGTTTTTTACCACCGGTGTCTTTATTCAATCACAATATATCGGTGATCGTACGGCGCCTTACTGAATTCTGTCTCTGTACCTTGGACTTCTTAAGCACTGTTTCAGGCGTTTTTTTTGCACTCGTTTGGTTTGTTGCACTTTACGTTTTTGGCTACTATTATACATTCGCGATGTTTTCCGCTTTTACGAACCTTCCTCCGTTGGAGCGCCGGTTGTTTTTCTCTATCGGTCAGGAATACGTTCGTCAAGATCGGAAGCTAACCTCCGACTTGTATGTTCCTGCCGACTCTGGGTTTCAAGATCGGAAGTTAACCTCCGACTTGTACGTTGCGAGGTCTCTACTAATCCTCTCTGGAGCCACCATATATTTTCCGCACCGAGTCTGAACTCGTTGGGAAGCGCCAAGACAGGAGGATTTTACCGTCCGACTTGGCTTGGAACAGACAAACAACTTAGTCTTTGAGTTCTTGTGCTTGAAAGTCGATTTATTCATGCTTATTCCTATCTTATATACTAATTTTCTGCTGATCGATCGCGATCAGCAGTTTTTATTTGGTCGATATTGTTTACATTAGATTTGCTTACAATTGTTTTCGTTCGGTCGGTCAGTTCCCAGGCCGTGATGACCTAATTATGCGGCGCTGTCATCAACAAAGGGCTTTTCCCCTTAATTTTGATACAACGACGGAAACAGCGGTCCCGTTGTTTGCGTCTTCCACTACGGCCTTTAACGCTTTTAAGGCTGCAATAAATGTCACAGCTTCTTTTTCGTTGCCGTTGTATGTCGGCACTAGTGCCGACGCGATTTTAATGTTTTCTACTGGCGAAGTCATTGTTCGTGAAACTTTATCCAGACTTTTTTTTCTCGTGAAATTGGACGAGTTCCGTCAATTCACAGTAGATTTTTCTACTGCTTCTTACCAGATTATTTAGTTCGTCCTCTTTTATTTTTCCTTCGAGTTTGACAAGGTCGATTTGTAATTTTTCGTACCCGTCGCTAATTTGTTTTTTTATTATTTTAATCTGACACGACCTAAAAGTTTTTGTAATGTCTTTCAGCCGGTCTTTAATGTTTTCTAAATTTGATATATGCTCCGTTAGTGAAGATGCCATGAAATAATTTGACTATATATATATTTTTTTTTGTTTAATTATCTATGATCTCATTTATTGCGAGAGCCTTAACAATTTCGACTGTGGCTGCCGCCGTATCCAACGCCCCTTTTCTTGGTGTAGCCCTCTTACAGAAAATGACGCTTTCTGTAGACGCGAGAATCTTGGAAAGGTTTACCTTCTCGTGTTCATTGAACATCCATTTCAAGAACTGCAGTGCTTTCCTGTAGTTACTGCGTGCTGCTGTTGCTGCTGCTGCTCGGGATGATTCTGATGATGGGCATGATTTCTTCTTCTTCTTCTTATATTTTTGTGAGGCTTTGGCTCCAACGGAGTTCTTTCGCCTCATGATGGACATGATGATGGTGCGGCTGTGCATGATGATGATGATGAGGATGGTTAGGATGATGTGGCTCTATCACGGCTGGTTCATCATGGTCGTGGTGGTGCAATTTTCTGTTGTGATGTTTGTAGCTTTTTCTTGTTCACTTAATGTTTTACACTTAACTCCACGGCACAAACACTGTATTGCTATTGTCTGTATTAATTACTTATTTCTTGCGCTGCACTTGCGGTCTCGATTTCACTTTTGTTTTTGTTTTTAAAACTTGCGACACTGCACTTGTTGCTTATTGTCGATGTTTATAAACACTTCTCTTGCTATGGTTTGCACCCGATAGTCACTTGTTTCTCACGCTTTTGCTCGTGGTATCGTTTTCATTTGTGATTTTTGTTTACGCGCACTTATTTGAGACGATATGTCGACTGCTTACGCGCACTTGTTTAAACTGTCACGGTCGCCATGTGGTGATGGTAATTATTGTTGTTGGTTCGGTACGGGTTCGCGTCATAGGCCTGGTGGCAGCGCTGTGTTAGCACTTCGCGATTGGCGCGGTAAACTAATCGAACTTGACCTTGCGTAACAATTGAAATCAATGTGATGCGTCAGGTAAACAGCGAACTTCCAGTTAAACCGTGGGAACAACGTTATGCCACTTAGCATACGTGGGCTTTTACAATTTACAATGTTTTGCTTAAGGTCTAATGCGTTTCTTATGCTAATTGTTCTTCCTTATTTATGACCTACTTTGGAGGTCTTCCTTGTTTATTTCCAGCTTGGGTGGTGCGACCACCATGGTAAAACACGGAACCGCGTGTGCAGTAAAACACGGAACGCATGTGCAGTGTTTTACCCGGCTGTTAGCATTCATGCTTTAAGTGGGTATGCGATAGCATGGATGCTACAAAGGACCAGTGGGAGTATGCCGGTACGTTGTTGAGGAAATTTGTTGAGGATTAAAGTGTTGTGTACGATCGCATATATCTAGTGAGTAATGTTCATCTTTTGCTTCATGTATACGAAGAGATTAACAATTTAGGCCCTCTGATAACTTTGTCGACACATTCCTGTGAAAATATGTTACAGATAATCAAACATAGTTACGTAAAATCTAGCTACCGAAGTTTGCATCAAGCGATAGGAAAAATTATATTGCTGCGAGACATAGACACTGCAGCCCAAAGAAACCAAAAAAGTATGACGTGTCCTACACTTAAAGTAAAAAACGATGAGTTAATTTTGCAAGTTAGGCAAGGATTTTTGTTAAGGAAAAATGTTTAGGATTCTTGGTTTTTAACAAAAAGAAATATCATAGTTAAGTACGAAAAAGCTATCGAGGAATCAGGATCAGTCGTTGTACATGGGTATCCTTTGGTAAGACATTTTCAAGCCTTTACTACTCCTATTGCCTCCGATAAAATCTATAACTATATTGGATACGAAAACGACATTTCAACAACGCTTCGAACTATTCATATAACTAATATTAAATGTAAAATGGTAGCAATTAAGACAATACGAACAGGGGCTAAAGTACATTTTACGCCATTAATACATATCTTAACATAAAAAGCCTTGACCTAGACCGCTTATCGAGGTTCCGGTTAGCCTAGACGAAGACAGCCCTCTGACACCGAACCACTTTTTACTAGGTTCATCGGGTAAACTATCCGGAGCAAAACCACTTTCAACGCTTGACGACAGTCCAGCAGCATTAAAGAATACGAGGCGAGCTTGTCAACACTATACTTTACACTTTTTGGAACGACCGACCGTCAGGCTAGCAGTTGTAGCCTCACCTGCAGATGAAAGGTTAGTGAACCAGCTACCCACCAACTAAGAGTGTATCCATCGTAGTGGATACACCGAGGGGGAGTGTTGCGACAAACGCATCGGTGGCTAGCTGGGTCCCTGTAACTAGAACGGCTAGACTACGACAGGTGGTGCTAATAGTAAGATGTAAACAGTTCTCGGAAGGATCGTGGCGATTTAACGTCCGTGAAGCTGGATAATCCATGGTGATCGTGGTGCCGTCGTCCGTAAGTCGTTGACCCCATTCGTACGCTAAAGCCGCTAGAGAACAGTTAATTTTTTAACGCTTGTGAATTATAAAATAAACAGTGTTAAAAAAAACTAGTTAACGCGAGTTTGTGCGAATCATTTCGATAGAGTCGACTGCTACTTGAAGTAACATTTTAAAAAATTCACTGTTCTCTAGCGGCTTTAGCGTACGAATGGGGTCAACGGCTTTCGGACGACGGCACCACGATCACCACGGATTATCCAGCTCGGAACTTATTCAATAAACATAAATTCAACACATATTGTTCAGGCTTAGGCACGGAAGCCATGCCAGTTGATTCGTGTTTAACGAAACACGAAGATCATTCGTTGAGTTCGGAGCGTTCGGGCACGATCGATTAGTTTATAAGTATAAGTGAATTGCGTGAAATAAACTCTCTTCTAATTGTGCAATACAAGGAACAACACCCGGTAATTATAAAACGCTAGAAAAAGTTACACCGAAACGCGAAAGAACATTATCCGAAATCGTAAGATAGAAAATTGGTGCCGTGACCAGGATAACGACGGATTCTGGTTGAAATAATTTTACGGATTCTCGCGATATTTGTGATTATTGTGCGTGTAACTTTGCTTTAGTCGCAACACCGTCGACCGAGCTCACTGTGTTCGTGAAATTTAGCGTCATCCTAAAACCGAACTATGCCAACCCAACAACGCATCCTATCGTCCAGAAGGACAGCGTTGCTAGCGATGTTACCGGATTACGAAAAGTTTCTCATAGACTTTTACCCAGAACGGGATGCAATGCAGATCGACCCTCTCATTGCAAAAATCGAACAGCTTTCCATCGACTTGGAAACTGTGCAATGCCAATTAGAAGACGCAGCAGTCACACACGACGAAATTGTGCATAATGCCGTTGTACGCGATGATTACGATGACCGTTTGATACGCATAGAAGCCGTGTTAAAATCATACAAAATGCGTTTGCCGCGAAATGAAAGCGCAGGCATAATTTATTTGGCAGGGACAAAGCAGCCCACCATCGCGCTTCCCGGGTTAGCTTGTAGTTACACTCGTGTAAACAATACCGCGGCGACACCTAGCGGAAAACAAATGTCCTACCAGCATAAAAAAGCTAAACCTTTACGCGAAGCTAATTCTCCGGCTACGACTTACGCACACACACGCACATGCCCTATATGCTATTCGCAACACTCTATAGCGAAATGCCCGCAATTCATGCTCATGAATTCGGATGAACGATATCAGAACGCAAATACACTCAAGCTTTGCCTAAATTGCTTGCACGACAATCACCACACGCGTGATTGCTCGTCGCAACACAAGTGTAAGCTCTGTAGTTCAGCACACCACACACTGATACACACACCGCACTACACCAGCACATTTGCCACTGCACCGAAGCCAGCTGCGCCAAATGCTACTGCGTGTAATACACAAAACACCGACACATTTTCCACTGCACCGACGCCAGCTGCGCAAAATGTTCCCGCGTGTTACACACATACAATCGGTGCATTTTCCACTGCAACCAAGCCAGCTGCGCAAAATGCTCCGGTGACACACACACACAACACTGACGATCACACGGCAAGCACTCAAACAAACAGCGAGGCAGTACTGAGACAAACTTCTGAGAAAGTTCTGTCTCAAACTGCGGTTATTCATGCTAGCGATGCACATAGTGTAATGCATCCTACAAGCGTACAGTTAGATGGTGTAACTCAGCTTATGCCAATCATCGATCGATTCGCTTATACATCAAATACAAAACATAATTCGATCGACATCACTCTGACTGGTGCGGATCAATTTTCCATCCCGGTGCAACACACGGTGCTTGCGAAATTTGCGTCCAAAGCCACCCACTACGAGCTAGATGTTGATGTTTTGATCATCCCCAAATTGTTCGAAATCTTTTACATGCCATCGGTAGCATGCATGGCATCACGAAATGAATCCACCCAGCGATTTTGTAAAGAAGAAGAAGCACAAGTTAATGATGAATATTCACTCAAAGTACGAAAGCACGAAAAGTTTCACGAAGTCACAAAACACCAAGCTGTTCACTTAGCTATTGAGCTACATTTAGATAAAACGTATGACGTATCCAATTCACTTAATGTGCTCGCCGCTTTATATGCTGAACACATCGAGACACGCTCGGCGCGAAAGTTTTTACTATACGAGAAGCACCTTTCGCACCAGCGATCGTGGAAGCATTTATCCTGCGCGTATTATCCTGCAGATTTCGTTTTTCACGGTATGTCAGCAGAATTCCTGAAAAGTAAGCTGCGGAGCTTCGGTCCGGATTGGTTTTGTCTACCCGCTTCCATCTGGCCCAACTCTAACCCTGAACCAACCGAAGAAACGAATCTTGAGATTCGTATGGTGAGTGCTACCGTAATGATAACGCCTACTAATTTTCCTTTGTTTACGTGTTACAGCTACAAGCGATTGTCGCGTATCGTTGCATACTGCATTCGCTACGCACGTAACACTAAGGAAAGGTCACGCACTCAACGAACAGCAGCACACCACCACGCACCTTTAATCATCACTACCGAGCGCATGAAAATTGCAAACACTGTGCAACACCATACAGCGCAGCTGGATGCATTTTCAATGGATCTCGGGCAGCCCGAAAACGGCAACGTTGTGACGAAACAAACACCCTGGCGAATACTAGCTTCACTCCTAGACCCTCTAGGAATCATTCGAGTAGGAGAAATATTACGGCATATTCAGCTGCCCTACCATGCAAAGCATCCTGTCCTGCCTCCTAAAATACAGCCGTTTACGCACATGATCGACAAGTGCCGTTACACGGAGCATCAGCGAGAAGGAAGATCATTGCTCACGACGGTACGGGATGAGCATTGGCCGTTAGATGGAAGGCGAATTCTGTGTGGTTTTGTTGTGAAAAATTCCCCTCGATGTATACGCAAGCAACCAACACTTTGGCATTAACAACTTTCATCACTACCACGATTGACTGCGCGACGCGGTTTACCAGCACACAACGCGAGTGCTGCAAGCGAGCTTCATGAGCTAGTTAATCTGTTCCGCGGCGAACAACTATACTTATTCGTTACAGATTGCAACCGAATTTGCACTTGGCACTTTCCTCTACCCACACCACCACCCTCTTGCGGATTGTGGAAGGCAGCAGCGAAGACCGTCAAGCGATAACCACCTACACTGCAGCTTTCACCTGTACTACCGGTCTAAACTTAATCGAGGCAGCGACGCGTTCGCGTCCTCTTCTATCGATGCCTGATGACCTATCGATTAGTCGTCCCTTACACTTAGCGCATATCCTAGTCGGCACATAGGTTCAGCATTTGTCGACGGCTTGCCTATAAGAAGTACAACGCGTTTATTCTATGGCGATGATGAACAACAGCTTAGCTTACCTGGCAGACAGATTATCCCGGAGATCGGTTTGCTCCTTCGCAACACCACACGGCATGCGCACACCGAAGACGATAAGCTGGCACGGGCAGTAAAGCTGATAATAACGAAAGGTATCGTAACATGCCCCCTCTTAAGAATTTGTATCTTACCTGCATCTGAACGCGAAGGCACATACTTTTAA
Source organism: Anopheles arabiensis (assembly GCF_016920715.1). NCBI lineage: Eukaryota > Metazoa > Arthropoda > Insecta > Diptera > Culicidae > Anopheles > Anopheles arabiensis. Next base: position 58,920,638 of record NC_053517.1, on the reverse strand, counting down.
CTTCGGTTATCTTTATTTGTTATAATTATGATTATTGACTTGCGTCAAGGGGGGGAGGATGTTCAGGCTTAGGCACGGAAGCCCTGCCAGTTGATTCGTGTTTAACGAAACACGAAGATCATTCGTTGAGTTCGGAGCGTTCGGGCACGATCGATTAGTTTATAAGTATAAGTGAATTGCGTGAAATAAACTTTCTTCTAATTGTGCAATACAAGGAACAACACCCGGTAATTATAAAACGCTAGAAAAAGTTACACCGAAACGCGAAAGAACATTATCCGAAATCGTAAGATTGAACACATATGTTCTGGCTCAATACAGTTCTAACGATTAACGTTATATTTTTGTGAATGTGAAGGATGAATGAAATAATGAATAAGGTGATGAATAAACAAAAACACGAGGAATTAGGCACGTTAATTAATTAATTGCGACTAAATTATTTGCAGATTGCAGCAAAAAAATGCGATCCTACCCATAAATCTTTAAGATTCATATTTAAAACCTTTTCTATGTAGCTTTTGGGTTTTTTTAAATTTAAACGATCTTTTCCATATCGCAATTTCAATTTGAAGAAATCAACAACGTCTTCTTCAGTTGCCTCTTTCAATGAATTGCTACCAATGGATCTGAAAAGTTCTAAAAGCTTAGAATATGAAGCTAAAGGAATTTTAGGGTTACTTATCGGGCCGCCTTTCCAGTTGCAACCTGCAAACAACTCTGGGCAGAAGATCATGCCACGTGAATCATTCATCGTGTTTTTCATACCTCCTTTCATCATGTTTTGATCCAACCACTGATATATCTTAACTTTGTAGTCTTCGTCTGATCCTATTGTTTGGTTGAAATCATCTAAATCCTTCTTATTTTCTAGTTTCATAAATCCCTCATGGGGGTTCGTTTTTACTCGCTTTCCATCACAAACTACACTGCTTAGCTTCTCAATATAAACTTGTAGTTGGAAAATGCTTTTCGATTGTTCAGCTATCTTTTCTTGATATTGATTTTGGCTTTCTTCGATCTCTAAAATTTCTAATTTTTGTTGGCTCAATTCGCTATGGATAGAGTTTTGTGTTTCTAGAATTTTTCTCAACATTTCCATTATTTCGTTTGATGCGGTGCATGATTTTTCACTTGCTTCACTAGCACTTGCTTGCCCTTGCTGCTTCTTCCTCATAGGGGATTAATTCATCCATAAAATCATCTATTGATGAAATAATTTCCCCGCCTTCCCATCGCAGGCGTTTATTATTTTGCTGAGTATCCATGTTCCCTAAAATTGAAAGAAATTTAAGATATTATACCAATTTTTCGAAAGCGCTCAAGTTCACACACCGTATACACACCTGTACAATTTTTCAACTTGGGTTTTGTAACGACCAAGCGTTTTACGGGTGGCGTAAGGTTAATTGGCCGTTTTAATAAGATTTAGCACAATTCGAAAGAGCACACAAATAATTATACGCAGAAGTCAGTGGCTTACGTCTGTTCAGTTCATAGTCGCCCCAAGAAGAGAGCTTTATTCTATGAGTTCATCTAGCACACCGGGTGCTCTAGCGGTCAAGGTATAATGCATTTATACCGCTGCGTTCGGGGTTCGGATTGAGTGCACAGTGGGCGATATTAGTCCGGACGTTACAGCTCGGCTATCCTGAACAATAAATTGCCCTCAATTTCCTAATCACTGGACTCGGTCCAACGTCGCAACTTATTCGCTTCTAGAACCCCATCGTAGGGTAGTTGAGTGAGTTGACATCCTTCTACATCGCGTACCACGTACCTATCATGGGGCAACACTTTATGGACGACGTAAGGTCCCCTGAATTTAGGATTGAGCTTCTTATTACCGCTATCGGTCGTATGAGAGTAACGTATAGCCACTAAGTCACCTTTCTTATAGCGCTGTGGTAGTTTGTGCTTTTTGCTAAAGTATTCCTCATTCTTCCGTTGAGACTCTTCTATATTTTCTAGCACTTTAGCCCGAATGGCTTCTAAGTCTCTAGAGGCTCGTTCAAATTCCTCATCCAGGTATTCGGCTAACTCGTCTGGAACTTTACCGCGTTGCTCAACACCAAAGAGTAAAACAGAGGGGCAGAAGTTCGTAGATGTGTGGACGGTATTGTTTAAAGCGTATTCGGCTGACCGCAACTTGGATACCCAATCGGTCTGGTCTGGAGCATCAGATAGTTTGCTCAGGATAGGACGCAACACACGGTTCACCCGTTCTACCTGTCCATTGGCTAGTGGGGATCCGGTGGCGTTGAGGACATGGCTAATGTTTCGATTCCAAGAAGTCCTCAAACAAGGTTGAGGTGAAATAAGTAGCTCAATCGCTAACAATCCGCCTAGGGCGGCCATAGTAAGACATATTTATTTATTTATTTATTTATGTATTTTTATTTTATTAATTGCTTGGCCACGTTGGGTTACAGCAATAGTGCTTACTGACTATAGTATACAATTATTCACGAAGGAGTAGGAAGGAGTTTATGGTACGGAAAAGGAGCGAAGACGGGATCGGTAGACAGGATAGGAGAGGACAGCAGGAAGGGAAGGCGGAAGTGATTACATTAGTAAATGCTGCTACAGCTTGATTTATGTCACAGTCAGCATCAGTAAAGGACCAATCGGTACCGGCTAAAATATGATGAAGCTTTTGGTAGTCCAGCTTCCTAAAATTGAACATACGAGCCGTAGGTATTCGTTGAGAGGATGCAGGGCGAGAGTGCGTAAGGAGCACACTTGTCTCATGAGCAGGATGATAATTGTCTAGCGCGACGAGTGGAACAGGTGAAGCTATGACGGGGGAGCAGCGCTCCAAGAAGGCATAGCATTGGCAGCATTGGCAAATAGAAGGTCCGATTGACTTCCACGTATATTTTTTATGCCAGATAATTGCAGCAAACCGTTTACCGACATTCCATCAAGCAGAGAAACATTTTCACGAGATACACCAGTAGGAATGAAGTGATTAACGCATGATGCCGACGGTTGCCAGGAGAGTGATGGTGAATGAAAAACACCAAGTAACACCATAAGATCATTTGATTTAAGTGTGCCAGCAACGAAACTAACACTCTCATGCAAATCGTCAAGGACTTCTTCGGAAGAACGCAGATCGGGTGGAATGTAAACGCCGCCGATATAGATTGCAAGGTTTTGAAGCTTAACAATTGTCCAAACAGACTCCAGCGAGTCGAACGGCAGTGATAAAGTTGACGTGTTCAGCACGGAAGAGCAGGCAATGAGTACACCACCACCACGGCAACGGTTACTGTTGAGAGAATTTCGGTCGCAGCGATAAATGACATATGCATCCTCCGAGATAAGAGAGGACGAAATTGAGCCATCGAGCCATGTTTCAGTTAACACCAACACATCCATATCAAGTTCAGATAGAGAGAGGCGTAACTCGTCTAGTTTTGTGCGCAATCCTCATACGTTTTGATAGTAGATGTTTAGTTGATCGATCGAAGGGATGAGAGAGCGAGATGCGCCGGGAGTGCTCTCGCTGCAAGTTATTAACGGCGAAAGAGAGTCGGACGGATTATGTGTATTAGATGCAGGGTTAGCTTCCATCAATTCGGGTAAAGTCGGTAGTTCATGAAAATCTTCAGCCGGATCAGCCGGTTTACGCTTGCTGAAAGTACTGCGTATAAGGCAAGCTCATAGGGCCATGATCTGGCGAAATAGTGAAATCAGCGTTTCGCAGTTGTGTCGTGTGGTTGATAGAAGATGGCGATGAAGGATGATCCGATTCACGAGTAATAGGCGCAGAAGGTGCAAGGGATGCTGCAGTAGTGGGTCGCCAAACATTGACGGAGCGGGGATTAAGGTCGATGAACTCCTTAAAAGAGATCCCGCGAGGCCAGGTTGAAGCAGCCAAAGCAATAGCCCGGTACGAATCCGGTACACCAATTTTAAAAGATACGTAAGAGAGCGTAGAAAGATCCCGGTCGCGTCGTACAAGGCTATATACCAAGATGTCGTCTGTCCCTATGTTAGAACAGGCCATTTCACGGATCGCTTCAATCGGAGTATCAGGAGCAATACGGGAGATAAAGACCCAAGTACGGGGTGGGCGTTCAGGAACGGTCGTAATATTATTGCAGGACAACCCTGTACCCGATGAAAGCATAGCGCGTGTAACGGTATTGGTAGGCGATGGGTCGGGAGAGCGATCTAACAATCGACGTTTAGAAGGATTCTCACCAACAGCTTGATGGGTGAGCTTAGAGGCCGCAACTGGATTCGTGGTCGTTGAGTGCGTAGCAGGAATCGCAGAATGGTGAGCACTCGATGTAGTGGTATGCGTGGCAAGATGAGAGTTGAGCTTGTTCATTAGTGAGTTGAAGGAAGTGAGAAGCTCACGGTGCATGAGATCAAGCTCCTTGATGCCATGCTTAACTTCATCAAGCGTTGTGAGTAGTGGAGCCTGTGAGTAGATGCGTTCCATTGAGTGAGAAGCAGTAAGTGAGTCGATGAAATCTTTCACGGAACGAATTGACGATGCTGATTCCTGTTTCATCAAAGCTATCTCGTTTCTAAAACAATCCAGTGAAGAGGAAAGTTCAAGTCGCAAGCCAGCTGATGCCGCCTGCACAGAACGTGAGGAATCGCGGAAATCGGACTGCAACGATTCCAACAGGTAGGCAGCGTCACGAGAAAGGCCGTGCGAGAAGCGTAAAGTGTCAACGGCCCGCAAACGCTGAGCACAATCCGCGCAAGCCCAGAATAAATTTTGTGACTTTTTAAAATCACGCAGGAGCGGGGTTGAAAGTCCAATGCACTTATCGTGGTAATAGTGTTCACACAGACCGAAGCACGGAATTGGATCGTTGCTAATAGCACCTTCACATTTCTTACAGATCACAGACGCCATCGCAAAATAGCGCAAAGTTCGACTGTTGGCAAAATAGACGCAAAGTTGGTCACAACAACCGCAGGCGGATTGCAATGTTTATATGTTGAACCGTACAATTCACAGGTGCCGCACAAATTTTGTGATACGTGAACGCGCGAGTGCAAATGAACCGAACTAAAAACAATTCAAGCCTTAATCAACAAGAAAATCGCGGTAAAAAATCAACTTGGAAATAGGAGAGTGAGAGAGCACCGAGAGAAGACATATATTGGGAAAAGGGCAGAACACACTTCCTTCGCATTAGTTGAGGAGGTTGGGTAAAGTTTGGTTAATTTTGTGAAAGCATCGATAACAACAAGTATATACTTCTTGCGTAAGGGAGAACTAGGGAGCGGACCTAAATGGTCGATATGGATGGTATCAAAGGGTAAGGGCTCTTTAGGGATGCTGTACATATTCCGGGCATTAGTATGATGAGGTGCAGAATAAACAATGCACTTGAGGCAGTTCTTAATGAATTTGTCAATGGTGGGCTTCATGTGGGGGAACCAGTAATGCTGACTGATTTTTCTGAAGGTTTTTTTATGCCCAGGTGGCCAATTCACTTGTGAGTGTGTCTAATTACGTTGACGACCATTTCCGAAGGGACAAACAATTGAGGTTGGCCATCAGGAATGTCGCGATAGACAAGTCCATCTTGAAGTAAGAATCCGTCAACTTCTTCTGATTCTAACCGATGTTTAAGAGCTTCGATAGATGGGTCACGCGTCTGAGCAGCTTGAAGCTGGAAGTCGAGGTCAATCTCACCGATGGCACCCACAGCTTCGGTGCGACTCAGTGCATCGACATGGGGCATAGAAGTGCCTGAGCGATGACAGATGGTATAATCGTAATTTTTCAGAAACAAGGACCACCTGGCAATCTTAGCGGAAGCATTACGGTTCTTAAGGGTCTCGACCAGAGAGTTGCAGTCAGTAGCGGAATTTTGGGCAAGTGTGCCATACGGTTCAAGAGTGCCACCAAGCATTTTTCCTTAAAACTTTAGTTTAATGATCAATTGTGTATACAGTTGGTTGCTTTCCAATGACTAGGTATACTGAGCCGAATTTCATATAGACCAATAAATATTTCCCCTTGTTATGAACTGATTTTTGTTGAGTTTCAAAATTGAGCAGAATATTATAATTTTTTAATCTAACCAAACAAGCTCTCAAAAATCATGCGAACAATCAACCGAGAAAATATTTACACCACCGTATAGATGAGAAAACGCGAATTTTTTTGTGGGGTTAGTTGAAAAAAACTTTCTTTTTGTCACTGAAAAATTCAATTTCAAAAAAGTTACAACTTTTGGGGCAAAATAGCCATCTCTATTTGGGGCAAGTGTGCCACCATCTTTCATAGGCGCGAGCTGTCAAAAATGTAAACATTGTTGTAGCGTTCACCGGTATAGTGCGCTTTTACGAGCGGATTCTACTCCGGAAAACAGACCAACAACGACCCATATTGCGATACAGTTTGTGATGAAAAGGGGTTCATTGGTGACTCAAGACATGTAGGAATACATACACTAGTGGTACAAACGTAATAATTTCCAATTTTCTAAGAAATACGGTTATTTTAACCAGGTGGCCGTCTTGCCCCATACGAGTGGCCCATAGCCCAAAAAACAACGTCTTTTTAGACTCTTTTTAAAACGCTTCAAAAACTGTTTTGTTTGCACCTTTTTCAAGCGAAACTCATTTATAAGTGAGGAAATAGATGTAAAATGGTTATGAGATTTAAATCGGCTTTTGAAAAATCCGTTTTAGTAAGTTATAACTTGAAATGCTTAAGGTGGCACACTTGCCCCAAATTCCGCTAACTATCTTAATGGGGAGCCCATGAACATAAGTGTGGAAGCGCTTAAGAGCGTAAATGATGGAAAGAGTTTCAAGCTCATAACTGTGTAACTTGGGCTCGTCTTTTGAAGTGATTTTGAAAAAGTAAGCAACAGGGTGCAACTTATTGTCATCCTGTTTCTGAAGGAGAATAGCGCCAAAACCAAAGGAACTTGCGTCACAGTGTAATTCAGTTTCCCGTTTTGGGTCGAATATGGAAAGGACAGAAGAATGCACAAGTTTGTCGCGTAAGTTTTCAAAAGCATGCACACAATTTGCATCGATGCAAGAGAAAGATGGAACAACCGTCGGAAGTATGAAAACATACCAAGACAACATCTGAGTTACTTTAAATTAGTGGGCATAGGGTAATTAGTAAGTGCTTTAATGTGCCTATCACTAGGCTGATTTCCAGAAAAGTTAGCTTTGTAGCCCAAGTATTCTATTTTTTCATGGACAAATATGCACTTGTCAAGACGAAGCTCTAAATTATTCTGCTTAATCTTTTCTAATACGGACCGAAGGTTACTGAAGTGAGAGCTAAGATCGGTAGAAGCGATGATGATGTCATCGAGGTACACAACTATTCTGCCATCATCAATGAATTCCTCCTAAAGATAGAATTAATAAAAAGTTGGAATTCGGAAGGGGCGTTACGAAGACCGAAGGGCATTTTCAGATATTCAAATTGACCATCTGGGGTCACAAAATAAGTGTAAGGGATAGATTCCTCACTCATTGGGACTTGATGGAATCCGCTTTTCAAATCCAGCAAAATGAAGAATTTTTTTCCACATAGATGCTCCAAACAAGTTTCGATAAGGGGTAGGGGGTAATTATCCCGAACTGTAATTTTGTTGAGGGGCCGGTAATCCACACACATACGAACTTCGCCGCTCTTTTTCCTAACGAGAAATAATGCGGAAGCATAAGGAGAATTGCTAGGGCGGATGATGTTTTCCGCTAGGAGTTTATCAACGATCTGTTTCACCTGTTGTCTTTCGCCATAAGAAAGTCTTCGCGGCTTAGTAAATATTGGTGTATCATGAGTCAGATTGATTTTCATTGGATGTACGAGTGGTTTAGTGTTTGAATTATATTTGAGGTATGAATTCTCGATAATAGAAATAACAATTGAACGCTGCTCTAAGGATAGAGTATCTCCTAAATCCAGTTCATTATCGGCTTCAGCCACATCGAGCGCACAAATACTCCTAATAGCATCGTTTATTTTTTCTGGAAGAATCATGTCTACTTCTTTAAGTTCCGTCGATAGAGGTTTAGTAATACATGAAGTTGTAAGAGATGAATACGTAAGAAAAATATTAAGTGAGTTCAATAAATCGCGACCGATAATGACTGGCCACGCAATTCCAGGTAATATAATAAAAGAGTGTCGAACGGAATGATTCTTAAATCGGATAGTACAATCGATTTTTCCTCAAGAGTAAAGTGGTCCCTTAATCATAGTGCAGTATTCGGTAACGGAAAGAGGTCCTAGCATCTTAACTGGTACTATCGTGTCGCTAATGAAGCTCACAGGACTTCCTGTGTCGAGAAGGAACGAACGCAGGGAAGGGTGGTACGCTTAGCAGAAGGGTGGAAAAATGTCAAACTCACCTCTTGATTTGTGGCGAGAGCTTCGTCCGAACTAGTATTGCCCTCGACAGTGGCGTTGGCCCGACGTTCAGGGCAGTTACGGTAGACGTGTCCAGTCTGGAAACAACAAAAACATCCGCCGGGTGGGCGCTTCGGCCGCGGGCATGCGTTCTGAAGGTGTCCGAATCGGGAGCAGATGAAGCAGCGGATGGGTTCCTGCGATGGGCGGGGCCGTACCATACGGCTGTTCGTTGTGGCCCGGGCATCAGCGGAAGGGGGCTGGGTGGTGCAAAGATGACGGCCAGATTCGAAAAGTTTCAATTTCTTCCGGAAGTCGTCCATCGTAAGAGGCATGAAATGCAGACTCGATGTAATTGACGGGCTTCCCAAGCCGTCGATGACGATCGGGATCAGTTCTGCATCGGCGATACTAGCTTGGCTGGCGATGCGCTGCATGTCAAACAAATAATGCAGGGTGGATTCCTGGGGCCGCAATCGACGGTTACGGAGTTGTCGATAAACGGACTCGGGCGTAGCAACGACGTGAAGATTGTCGATCAACTCTTTCTTCAACTCATCATAAGTGGTGACAACAAGTTCTTTTGCGACGTTAGCGGCAGTGCCGGTGAAAAGCCGAAGGGTGAAGAAAAATTTATCTGCATCGCGCACTCGGTAAATTGCGAAGAGACGCTCCAAAACGCGGAACCAACGGATGACATTGGGGTTCTTATCGGCGTCGAGTGGCTCGATGAAAGCTTCAAAGTCCTTTACGCAAAGGGCGGCTGGCTGCTGTGTTTCAAGTTTGTGCACCTTTTGGCGTAATTCAGCAAGCTGCTGCTGCTGTCGCAGCTTCTCAAATTGGGCCTCGATGTCGTCAGGGCCGCGGGGAAGGGCAGCGGCCACACCGTGTGCAGAAGGAAGGGCGGAAACGGCATCAGTGGTATTGTTCGTCGAAGCGGCATCGTTGGCGGCGTCATCACCATTTTCATGAGGGTAGTACAAAATGGCGGCCTCTTGGTGGTTTGCACAAACGGGAGCCGGTGTCGTCGCTGAGGTGGTGAGCGGCGCCGCACGGGGGGAACGATCTAACAGCTCGAGAGTGGCGTAGAGTTGTCGGAGTTGTGTGATGGTGGCGGTATACGGTACGTCGACGCCGGCTTCGATAAGCGCCCGACGAAGTTCTTTTTTCCTCAGCATGATTGTTGGTATCGCGCGTTCCAACTACCTGTCATAAACGGGACGTTTTAAAACGAGCGACCAGTACACGAACAAGGCACGAAGCGTAACAGAAAAAAAAGCGTTAAAAAGGGCCGCAAGATAGGAACGACCCCTTTTCTAAACCAACCGCGTAAAAACGCACAAATTTTTTGGCGCGTAATAGTACAATAAATCGTTTTTGGCAAGAAATTTAATCCGCCTTGGTTTTAGTTCCCAACAATGATGGAAAATGGCATTGTGTCATACACACACGTACACAGGTACACACGGATACAGGTTGGTTAGGCGGCTTTGTAGGCGGTTTTTGTTGGTAATCCCACTTCTGAGATGTAACGACCAAGCGTTTTACGGGTGGCGGAAGGTTAATTGGCCGTTTTAATAAGATTTAGCACAATTCGGAAGAGCACACAAATAATTATACGCAGAAGCCGGTGGCTTACGTCTGTTCAGTTCATAGTCGCGCCAAAAAGAGAGCTTTATTCTATGACAGTTCATCTAGCACACCGGGTGCTCCATCGGGTATAATGCGTTTATACCGCTGCGTTCGGGGTTCGGGTTGAGTGCATTAATTGTTTAATTGTTTAATTGTTTATTACTCGTTCAATGGATAACAATGGATCCGTGTGAATGTTCTTAAGTCTTATATTAGTTTAAAATAAGTAGTAAGATCATCTTAATAATTCGCTTCTAAGGCTGTTTTTAAAGGATTGCACTGAGGTTCCAAAATCAAACAAATGACGAACTTCGTTAAACACCCTAATCATGGAGTTGAGGGGGTCTCTAGATCCATATCCAGTTCGACTACGGTTCAGGGCAAGTAACGGACGAGAGCGAAGCTGAACAGCAGGCGCGTAAAAGTTTAACTGCTGGAGTAGGGAAGGACAGTCGATGTTACTTTGCAGTAAACCAGCCACAAATAGTTGTTGTGCGGTACGGCGTCGGATGTGGAGCGGTTGCAGTCCAAGGAGCAGAAGTCGCGTTTCATAAGGTGGTAACTGACTGCCAGGTGGCCAAGGTAATAAGCGTGTTGCGTATGCGTATAAGCAACGCTGTATCGATTCCATTCTCTCAGAAAGTCTTTGGGTTGAGGGCTTCCAGACGACACAGGCGTATTCGAGTACCGGGCGGATAATACCACAGTATAACGCTTTGATGCAGACTGGGTCTTTGAAATCTATTGTTATCCGAAACAACATGCCAAGCAATTGATTACCTCGGGTAATCACCTCCTCTGTTTGCTGGTCAAATGACAGCTTTGAATCCAGTATGACTCCGAGATCCTTCATAGCATTAGTGCGTTCTATTGGTAAACCGTTAACTGTGTAGCTGGTGTTCTTAATTTCTCGTGCTCGTGTGAATGAAATGACTCGGCATTTTTCAATGCAGAGGCTCAGGCGGTTTCGATTGCACCATTGGTGAAAATCGAGAAGGTATTGTTGTAGCTCGGAGTGGTCTGTGTCATTTTTTATCGTCATGTAGATTTTAATGTCATCTGCATACATTAAATGATTCGCTGCTGGTACTACATACGAACTACTACTAAGTCGGTACTACTAAGTCGAATACTAGGTCGTTGATGAACAGTACGAACAGTAGTGGACCCAGGTTGCTACCTTGTGGCACACCAGATAATGCAATGAAAGACCTTGAATGGCACCGTGAGAAAGATACAGCATACGATCGATTGACAAGGTACGATTCTAACCAGCATATTAAATTTCGCCTAAGTCCCAACTTATTCATCTTGGCTAAAAGGATGTTGTGATCGATGCTATCAAAAGCGGCCTTTAAATCCATATAAACTGCATCTGTTTGCATCCTGCTATCCATGTTACGGAGACATTGTGATGTAAAGTCAACAAGGTTAGTAATCGTCGACCGCTTTGGAACGAAACCGTGTTGTTGAGGGCTAATATAGTGATATGAAGCCGTGAGTAAACTTGTTTGGATCACTTTCTCAAAAACTTTGGCTCCAGCACTGAGTGATGTTATGCCTCTATAGTTGGCTGCATCTTCCTTGTCACCTTTTTTAAATATGGGGACAATCCATGAACTCTTCCAAATAGAGGGGAATTCTCCTTGTTGCAGCGAAAAATTAAAAATTTTGGTGAAGATCGGCGCAATGGACTCACAGCATCGGCTGAGAATGATGGCAGGAATACCATCTGGGCCAGGACTAGCTTTGGGCTTGACTGCTTTGAGCACATTTAGAACAGATTCTTGCGATATATTAGTTAAATTAAGGTCGATGACATCATTAGGAGTATTAATTAAAGCGTTGGTGATAATATTGTCGTCAGTAGTTGAGATTGTGTATGCCTCCTCGAATCTACACGCAAATATATCACAAATATCTGAAGCAGTTGAACCAGCTCGGTAATAGTGGTAAATCGATTTAGGTGTCACATTTGTACTATTGTGTTTCTTACGAAAACTCCAGAGAGCTTTGGGCCTTTTGATGAAATTCTTCTCCAACCGAGACAAGTAGCCACCGTAGCGTATTTTATTGTAACTACGGTACAAGCGAGTTGTTTCGTTTAATATGCTTTTGTTAACAGGTGATCGGTACTTCGTATATTTTTTTAATGCAGCTTCCTTAGCTCTTTTAAGTTTTTTTAGGTGGCGGTCAGACCAAGCAGGGCCGCTCTTTGGTGTGATAATTGGTACACACGAATCAAACGAGGATAAAAGAAAGCGTATAAATATCGATAAAGCTTCATCAACAGAATTAAACTGGCTAATTCTGAACTGGCTATTAAAATTAGTTATGAGCTCATCAAGCCGAGTAAAATTGGTTTTATAAAAATTCATCCTAGGTCTACTTGCTTGAGTCAGTGTAGGATTAGGCATTGTGCTTGGAATTCGAACCGTTAAATCGATGGCTGGATGGTACAGGTCAGGAGAGACTAGTGGTGTTGGGCAGGGGTGCAAATCGATGCAGTAAGTTGCGGCAATAAAATTTGCGAATACTAAGTCGAGCTGCCGGTTAAGCGAGTTTTTGATACAGCTTATTTGATAAAGATCGCTAGCATTAATTTCATCCAAAAACCGGGATCTGACCGAAGATGATGAATTTGCCACATAGTGCGCGAACGATGACGAGTGACCAAATGTTTGTTGTGATAGTGACCACGATACTGCCGAAAAATTAAAATCTCCAAACAAAAATATTAGATCATTAGTTTTTGCATGGTTTACTATTGCACTTACACTTTCAATCACAGATGTAAGAGTATCTGTGTCGTTAGCTCGATTAGGAGGAATGTAAACAGTCCCGATGAATATCGTGCAAGATGATAGGCGAACGGTAACCCACACTTGCTCAAGTGAGTTACGAGGTAGAGTGAGTTCACGGGTGTTCAATAAGGATGAGCATGCGATCAGTGCGCCACCACCACGAGTATGCATACTATTAGACAAGCTACGATCACATCTATACACCGAATAGCCCGGGTCAAACAGTAGCGATGATGGAATTGAATTGTCAAGCCAGGTTTCGGTGAGTATTATTATCTGATATTTAGCGTCCAATGTGTTCAATCCGAATTCTGTGAGTTTGGTACGTAGTCCTCTAACATTTTGGTAGTGAAAATGTATATCACATGGTTTCAAAGCAGTGTCAGTCGGTTTGGCATGTGAAATGTTTTTAATATCGCGAACTGAAAACATTTTCAAGTGAGTTGCTGTGTTAGTGCGTGCGTGGTCATTACATGAAGTGTTAGTGTACGAATAGCGACTGGCTGATGCTTCTTATGTGCGTAAGCTTCATGAGCTGTGTTCGTGATGGACGTCATTGTTTTGAGCCGTACGATCAGCTGGGATAGGTGAATGCTCCATATCGTGCACAATTGGGTGTACATTACTAGGTGATGAACTATTTGGCTTTTCATTGATGGTTTGCTCTGCCGGTTTCGGAATATTATCGATAGGCACTACATTGATGCTTTGAAGTGGGGTTTCATGTGCATTCATCGGTGTGAGACAAGCCAAAGTATGGGATGAGGCTGGGCGGTTATCACGTAGTATAAATTCACGTACACGTAGATTAGAAGGCCAAACCGAGGACGATAACGCAGTTTCACGATGGTGAGCCGGGATGCGAACCTTAAACGGCCGTTACAGTTTGTATGTTGTTTTGTTCGTCCTCTGCTTTTGTACCGCTCTATACAGGAAGGTAAGCAAGTCCCGAGATGGGTTCACGCAAATGATGGTGGAATACCAAGACGGGCGTACACAGTTCGATTCGATCGAGCGATGATGTGATGCTAAAACTATAATGCTCTTCTCTCTCACAATAATCTAACAATTTGCTCTTCTTCTCTTCTACAGCTCTCTCCACACGATGCACAACGCCTTGGAAAACAAGTGCCAATATCGAACCTTGCCCAAATGACAATGGGACCCCCTAAAAACTGGCCGATCTTCTCAGAGGTGAGCGGAACAGTAGTGAGAAAAAATAAGTGCCGTGAGAAAGAAATGATGAAAGGCTATAGTGAATCATAAACAAGCCGAATCTCACGCCTTTCAATGTACGTTTTTGCTTCGTGTGGCCATGGCTGCATGTATGGCATGTCATGCGTGTTGCTGTAGCTGCGGTGTGTGTTGTGTGGTATTGTGTGTCGGTGTGAATTTTGTGCTACGCATGGAAGTTACAGGTGGAAAGTGGGGGCAAAGCGTCGCGCTGTACTGGTGGTGTTGTACGCTTAGGAGGGGGGGGGGACATACGGAGCGATGGTTCGATGCTGTAGTGTAAGCGAGACAACACGATGTGACGAGCAGCTCCAAGTTGGTGAGCTCGCTGAAAGAAGACACACACACACATTCACAGACGGCTAGTCAAAGCACGGTATTTGTACTGGTGTTAGTGAAGCGTGCGTGTAAAACAGAATGCAAACTCTCATCGCAGCGCGTTTCTCCTTGCTTCCTCAAGCTTCCTCATACCCCTCCAGTCCGGCAAATGTGTATTTTTTGAGTGATTTGAGTGACGCTGTCGAAATACAGTGCCCCTTCGACGAATGAGTTACACCCTCGCGCGAGCCCTCCCCCTCCCCACCCGTAACGCACGGTGCGCTCTGCAGTTCTCAATGTGTTTGTGTTCTTTCGAGCCATGCTACCAACACATCAAAAGCTTCTTGTTTTTCGCTTTCTTTCATGCACTTATTCTAAAACTAAACACAAACACGGTCATTTTTCATTACATTATACACTTTATTGAAACATAAAGTACACACTAAAGTACACATTTAGAATCCAATGACATCATACCGGGTCGAGCCAGGCTGCGGGAAACTTGTCGACAATCTGCGTTGACTCTGTTCAGCAAATTCTTACCTGTGGATCCACGCACTGCATGTGCGTCTGTGCACACTGTTTATTCACTGCACACTTCACCAAAACACACCGGCGCACGAAATGCGCATCAACGCACAAACACTGCGCGCGGGAGAACAAAAACGCGCACAACCATCTCCGTCAAAGCGTCGCGCTGTACTGGTGGTTTTGTACGCGTAGGAGGGGGGGACATACGGAGCGATGGTTCGATGCTGTAGTGTAAGCGAGACAACACGATGTGACGAGCAGCTCCAAGTTCAGCTCGCTGAAAGAAGACACACACACATTCACAGACGGCTCGTCAAAGCACGGTATTTGTATTGGTGTTAGTGAAGCGCGCGTGTAAAACAGAATGCGAACTCTCATCGCAGCGCGTTTCTCCATGCTTCCTCAAGCTTCCTCATACCCCTCGGCCTGAATCACTCAAAATTTGGGGTCTCATTGTTTGCGTGGCTCGGCCTGAATCACTCAAAATTTGGGGTCTCATTGTTTGCGTGGGTGAGTGTGTAACTCATTGGTCGAAGAGACACTGTATTTCACTAGCGTCACTCAAATCACTCAAAAAATATACTCATTTTGCCGGACGGGATGTGTATATCGTTTTTTTTTTTTTTATTATTAGTTGTAGGTGCTTTTTGAAGCATTTATTTTAGCTTTCTGCTCTGATTGTATATTTAGTAACAATACATTAAGAGCTACCGATGTGAGCAACCTGGATTTAGACTATGTAGGTATTTATGGTGTTTTTTTTTGTTTATTATGTAATTTCATTAGAATTATTTTTGCTTGGTATTTCAGATGAATGATGGTAAATTTTGGATAATAAAATACGGTTAGTGTGGAGTAGGACATGTTCTTCGCGGAGTCGTGGGTTCAAGTATAGAGTGGATCGAGCCCCGTCCGGCTGCAATGACTGATATATCCAGATGTGTGGTATTTTTTTTAATATAAATAAGCAGTTTATTGGTTCCAATGTACATTTGTTCCCAATTGCTTGCGCCTCCCAGTGGGAATTACCCGTTAGGGATTTATCCACCAGGTTTAACCGTCCATACGGACCTTCCTTTCTTTATTAATGATTAACTTAGTTAACTCACACAAAAAAAGATACTGTGTCATATTCCTTCGATTTTTTTTTCCCCGTGAGACCTTACTGTCCTTCCGTAGCTATTCTAAGCCACCCTACATGCTGCAGGTTGCTTAACGCCCTGATGTTGCCTGCATGCTGATAGCAGCCTCCTCTTCTGCTGTTAGTGTAGATCTCTTTTCTTGTATTTCGTCCGATGGTAATGGCGAAAAAGGAATCGTAACGGCCTGACTGTCCCTCACCCTCCGCTGCCGCTGTCGTCGGGCTCGCTCCATTTCTCGTTGTCGCTGGCGACGACGCTCCAGCTCCTCTGCAGAAGGCACTGCTCTACCTTTCTGTTGTCTGCCCGGGGGCATATGCGCTCTGGCCTGCCGCTGCGCTTGTCTCCGACGTCTGGGAGAGAAACTTGGTGATGACGGCGACGCCATTCCGGTGATTGCTGGAGAGGGTGCAACCTCAGCTGCTACTCGTGGTGCTGCCTCAGCTGCCGGTGATGTTGCTGTTGCTGCTTCTGCTACTGCTACGGCTGCTGCTATTGGTGTAGGGTCTACTGTTGCTGTTGCCTCCAGTAGCAAAGGCACTGCTGCCGGAATTGATGATGTCGCATCGCTGGCTGCTGGCCCGTACAACTGCCTGAACGCCAGCTGTGTGGTATTGAATGAGTCTCAAACGTTGTAATAGGCTGGCATGATCGAGCAGGTCGTTACACCAAATCGATAAAGTTTTAAAAATAAAATGCGATAAAAATTAATACGGTTGAGATAAATTTGAAAAGAAAACCTGATTTGTGGTGATGATTTTTTTCATTTAAGCTGTATAAAAGAGCAAAATATATGGATACGTTGAACTTAAGTTTATTAAAGTAAATATAACTATTAGTCTATTATATTGTTACCCTTACACTTCTTTATCCTCTCAGTTGTTGGGAATACCCTTAACCTGTGTTATTTGCGTATAATACTCACCGTAAAATTATGTTTTGATAAACCCGACACTTTGGCACCAATCGAACCAGACATCCAACTCGAAGAAACATATAGAATTATATACGGAGGTGCTCCGCTAGATATCTCGAACAAACAAGACTCGAACCAGTCGAATAAATGGAATATTTTTTATGTTGGATGTCGTGTTAGATTAGAACCAGAGGGCCGGGTAACGTGTATGATTGTAACAGGTTGGCTGATAACTCCCCGGTCTGACACATAGATGGCGCCGCTAGTATTAAATGAATTTTTTTTTATATAGTACCAACCTTCCAATGATTCGTGTCAAAATTTGACGTCTGTATGTACTCACAAACTAATTTGTGAGACAGAGCGTCTTTTTATTGGAAACACACATCTGGATGGTTCGAGTTCAGATAATAGAGTGAGAGTTTATTTACAAGTATATACAATAGTTCATGCTTTCGGGTTGGACAATACCCAACATCTGTTAAATGACAGTTCGACCCAACTAACCTACACTGACAGTTCGCTTCAACCAACACTCCTCCTCGAACTGGCTTTCCTAAATCGTAACCAGTCCTATTTCTTGACGCAATTTATTTAGTCTAATACGCGCAAGCGGCTTCGTCAACAAATCTGGTAACATATTTTCTGTAGGACAGTATCTGAAATTAATGACTTCCTTTTCCTGCAAATCGCGCACAAAGAAATAACGTGTCTCGATATGCTTGCTACGTCGCTCTATACGTTCACTATTAACCATTTTAATGCAACTTTGATTGTCCTCAAACACTTCTATAGGCTCTTTGATTTCTAGTCCTACTTCTTCTAACAATCGTCTAACCCATATAAGCTCCTGACAACCTTCAGCTAATGCTACGAATTCGGCCTCGGTAGAGCTTAAAGCAACGCAGGTTTGTTTACGAGAACCCCATGCAACAACTCCTCCACCTAACAGGATTAGAAAACCGGAGTTAGATTTTCTTGAGTTGGAGTCACTTGCCCAATCGGCATCTTGTACTTGGTTTGTTGGTTTGTTGAACCTAGCTGCAACTTATGATCAATAGTTGCTATCAAATATCGCAAAACCCTTTTCGCTTCTATTCAATCTTGTTGAGTTGGTTTACTGGATTTTTGAGCTAATATTGATGTACTAATAGCGATATCTGGTCTAGTGTGCACGGCTATGTAAAGCAGACCTCCAATGAGACTAAGATAATTTTTGTTATCTGGAAGTGGATCACAATCCTCCTCCTTCTGCTTTCTTCTTCTTTGGCTCAACAACCGATGTCGGTCAAGGCCTGCCTGTACCCACTTTTGGGCTTGGCTTTCAGTGACTTATTGATTCCCTCCCATAGCAGGATAGTCAGTGCTACGTATGGCGGCGCGGTCTATTTGGAGATAGAACCCATGACGGGCATGTTGTTAAGTCGTACGAATTGACGACTGTACTACGAGACCGGCTAACCGGTCTTCTGCTTTAAGTAGCCTAATTCAATGGGTACAGGAGTCATTTTGGCATTTTCCAGGTTGAATCTTTTCGCAAGTTTTTGAATGTATCCAGAATGTCCTAACTTGTATCCTTGCTCATCCTTTTCAATTTCAATACCTAGGAAATGATGAATATCCCCTAAATTGGTCATTTTGAAGTTGTTTTTCAGATGTTCCAAAATAGCTTCAAATTCACTATTTGTCTGAGTTATGATTATCTAATCATCAACGTATACCGGTACATAAGCAAAAGCTTGTCCGTGCTTTCTTGTGTAAAGGCAAGGATCTGAATTACATTGTACAAAAATCTATTGCTTTGAAAGTAGAATCGACCTTTTGCTGCCAAACACGCGCAGACTGTTTCAATCCGTATAAACTCCTCCTTAATCGACATACCGTGTCGTTATCGCCTATAGCGTACCCTTCGGGTTGTTTCATGTAAATGGTCTCTGCTAAATCTCCATTAAGATAAGCATTCTTTACATCAACGTGTTTGAAAATCATATTTTTCTGGCTAGCTACAGTTAGCAGTACTCTAAAAGTAGTCTGTTTCATTACTGGAGAAAATATCTAATCTGTTCCGAATTTTTGTGCAAATCCCTGCGCAACTAGTCTAGCTTTGTAACGAGTTGTATTGTTATCCTCATTTACTTTGGTTTTAAAAACCCATTTACAAACTATTGGTTTAGAAACGGTTGGTAGCTTGACTAAGTCCCAGGTGTTGTTATCAAGGAGTGATTGGTATTCCTCATCCATTGCCTCTCGCCACTTACTAGCATCTTCACTATGTAAAGCTTCATTTACAGTACGTGGATCATGCATTATGGCTTGGCTGGTTGTATGATTCGCAACTAATCCATCTAAATCTGGAGGATCAACAAGGGTCTCAGTTTCATGGTTTACACCAGAAATACAACGAACTGCTATTTCTGGTCCTACATAGTCGTTGTAACGTGTTGGTGTTGTGAGACCTTTCACTACGTCTTAATGTTTCTGTATGTAGCGTTTGAGATGCTTCAACCAGGTTATCGGAAAGTGTAGGAACATAATCTAAGCTAACAAACGTATTTCAGGTTTGTTCACTGTCTGGAAGTATCTCTTGATTGTGACTACCACATTTGTTTATGAAAATAACGTCGCGACTTCTCATAACGTCTTTCCTTTCAGGATCATAAAGCCTATATGCCTTAGCAGTTTCGTCATATCCTACGAGTATTACTTCCTTATAGTGATGCGCGTTGCGTTCCGAACCTGGCTGGTGCGATCCGTTCCAACCTGCAAGCATCCGGACCGCGATCCTTCATTTTAATCCAAACAGGTTCGATCTGAACCTGCTGCTCTCACCGTTCTTTGCGATCCGACCTGAACCGGCTGCTCTTACCCAAGGAAACATTTTGGACCTAACTTGAACAAAAACTGGGCTGTCTTGCTCTATCTTCTATACCGCACCTGCTTGCACTCATTCGCGAGCGTTAAAATATACTCTCCCGATTTCATGTTCTCGCGAATTGCCTACTGCTGTAAGAATGTATGAGTGAATGTGTAGCGTTTTTCTCTGTGCTTCCTCTTCTCCCCTCTCGTTCGTACTCCCTTCTTCCATCGATCCGATGCGCGATTCCTGATTCGACCGCGCAATAACATTTGTAAGGTTCCGCCGCAATGAGATACTGTACGGAAATGTACAGAGCATTTCCTTTAAGCATCCGTGGTCCACACGGAACGCCGATGAACCAAACACCACCGGTCAATTTCAAATTCTCGATATTGGCGGTGACTGGTGAATGTGTCCCACCCCTCCCTCATCAACTTTAATTCACTTACTTCGCATCTCCTTCCCTATCCCCTTCTCCTAGAACTCATACCAATGGAATTCTAGAGAGAAGTGGAGAAGAGGGGAGGAATCAGCTTTTAGCTCTCTCTCAAAAAATAAGTCCAAAATTGTCTGCCTTTGGGTACCAGTTTGGGTACTGAGATAGGGCCCCATCTCAGGTCCATAGTTTTACCCATTCATCGCGTTTTGGACGTTTGGGCGGTACTCGCCCCGACCGATATCAGCACAGCGCTGCGAGCAGATCAAACTGAGCGAGCTGGCCGAAAATGAACGCACACATTTCCACATGTGTAACTGTGTTAGTGCCAAAACTGTGTCGAAACCAAAACGCGCTCTCGCCTCCGTGTATTTCACACCGATTCTCCGCTTAACTCTAGGCTTTTACACACACCATGATAAAATATCCCGCTCGTTGTTTGTAGAGAACAACATTCGTTCCAAATCCGCAGCGCAAAACCTCGCGGATTTCTCCCCATACAAACGGGAACGTTCGACCCCGGTACGTAGAACTCATTCTTTCGCGCGCTTCTTACGGTCTCTCAATGGTACCCACGCAAACAATGGCAATCAATAACCCACGCAATCAATAACCCAAATTTTGAGTGATTCAGGCCGAGGGGTATGAGGAAGCTTGAGGAAGCAAGGAGAAGCGCGCTGCGATGAGAGTTCGCATTCTGTTTTACACGCGCGCTTCACTAACACCAATACAAATACCGTGCTTTGACGAGCCGTCTGTGAATGTGTGTGTCTTCTTTCAGCGAGCTCGCCAACTTGGATCTGCTCGTCACATCGTGTTGTCTCGCTTACACTACAGCATCGAACCATCGCTCCGTATGTCCCCCCCTCCTACGCGTACAAAACCACCAGTACAGCGCGACGCTTTGTCGGAGATGGTTGTACGCGTTTCGTTCTAAGTCCCGCGCACAGTGTTTGTGCGTTGGTGCGCATTTCGTCAAAGTCTTGTGCGCCGGTGTGTTTTGATGAAGTGTGCAGTGAATAAACAGTGTGCACAGACGCACATGCAGTGCGTGGATCGACAGGTAAGAATTTGCTGAAAAAAGTAAACGCAGATTGTCGACAAGTTTCCCGCAGCCTGGCTCGACCCGGTATGACGTCATTCGTGAGTATGAAGGATTCTAAATGTGTTGTGAAAGTGTAAGTTTTGTTTCATTAAAGTCTTTAATGTAACCAAAAATGACCGTGTTTGTGTTTGCTTTTAGAATAAGTGCGCATTTGCGATCTTGTCTATTCATGAAAGAAAACGAGAAACGAAAGAAACAACTATCTTTACATGTGTTTGTAGCATGGCTCGAAAGAACACAAACACATTGAGAACTGCAGAGCGCACCGTGCGTTACGGGTGGGGAAGGGGAGGGCTCGCGCGAGGGTGTAACTCATTCGTCGAAGAGACACTGTATTTCGACAGCGTCACTCAAATCACTCATAAAATACACTCATTTTGCCGGACGGGACGTTATTTTAAAACTGAGCGCCAAGTGAGCGCCTTCTGACAACCGCGGCGAACGGATCTCGTCGTTCGAAGCTCATAGTCGCCCCGACAATAAACAACCTAGAATTTCCGCGAATGTTTTTAAAATGCGTTTATCTTTTCAAACCTACTTACATGATATGTAAAGGGACAAAACGAGTTGTTAACGATCAATATATATATAACACTGCTTGTTATATGTATTCATGCGATTAGAGTAGTTGTTCGCAATGTATTTTGCTATCCTAGCAAAAGACGAATGGCAGGCTCCAGGGCCTGCCACCGGCATACGGGAAAGTTTACTGGTAGGCCCTGGGGCCTGCCACCGGGCTGAACGTGTTAATCTTCTACTGGAAAGCTTTGCAAGAAGTGAATGATACAGATCAAGTTTTTCTTAAATTGTTTGCTAAAAATCCAAACCTCGCAAAGGCAAACAAACATTTGTACATAAACGTATTAATTTTCACTTTCAGCAATAACTTTTATTATCTGAGAATTTTAACTGGTTTTAATTTATTAATCTAGATTCCTTGAGGGGTTCAAATTTATTGAGAATTTGAAATAATGCTAAAAATAATGAATGTGGTTGGCGATGAGCATTACCTCTCTCCAGTCATTGTCAAAAGTGGAAGAGGGACAGCGAATGCTGCCAAATTATCAGTTCATGAATCAACGGTACAGTATTGTTTCCAGTATAACGGTACATTTGCAGCTCTTGTGATAACGTGATAACGGTCACATTTTTGCACTATAAAAACGAAATGACACTCAGTCTTATCAATCAGTCGAGTCTTGACCGTTGAACCAAAACGAATCCTAGGTGCCTGAAAAATATACATCCTCGGTGCTGTGTTTATAAAAACGTAAGGTGTGCAGAGTGTGAAGTGTAGTGAGAAAAAAAAAATCCGGTAAGGATATTTTTTTTGCATCAATTTTCATTCGATGCTTCTACCTAGATATGATGAATGTTTTTGTAATTTAAATGATACTTTTCATTTCTAGAATCGAAACTCGAAACATCGTTGTCATCGCTGATTTGTAGACAGCCATTAAATTCACGGTATGATTTTTATATAATTAGATACTAATTTTTAAAATTAAATAATAATAATTATTATATATAAGAAAAATCTGATAAATATTACATTCCAATTAGTTGCTATAGGTTTTAATGATAAACCTTTTACTAACATTTTTCTTGTAAATTGAGTTCGTATTTAGACTTAGACTGAACTTTGACGTAACAGTAAATCAAAATATGTTTCAACAAGTCAATGCTTCAACTAACAAAGTGCATTTTTATTGCATAAACTTTCTACCTTATTGTACCGAATTATTTTTTATTGTTTACGATTTTATTATGAATAGCTGCGTTAACACATGGCATATTGTTATAGAACATATCTGTCAAACACACATTTGCACTTAGGTAGGGAAAGTCTAGGCCAGTGGCGAATCTTTTGTCCAAGCTATCCATCGCTGGATGGATAGCAAAAATATTTGCTTGCAATCTTTTGATAGACCGAGAGAACTATCGTGTTTTTTCGTATTTTAACATATATTTTTGATCGCTCTCAAGCCTTAAGTGTTCTAACGGTTGTATATTGTGCAGTTTTTACATCAAGAATTCGTGTATTTCGAATTGTTTTGTTGTATTTCTTAAAGTGTGGAGATGTGAGTGAAGATTCGTGGTGTTTAAACGCTAAAATACAGGCGTTTAAATATAAGGAATCTTTTTATGACATTTCTCTCTAATTCTGATACAATTGATCATATCAGAAGGTAAAGCTTATGATTCACCCATTACAAACTAATATTATTGCACTTTTTATGTCGGCTATGAAAATGTAATGCTCCGTACATCGCTGCATTTTGTGAAGATTATTCTCACTGGCAGTCTCATATGTTCCTTACGCTTTAGATTGTACTCTTCTTTGTTTCTGTTAGTTGCTTGGGTGAATCGTGCTTTCTTTCCCTATTTTGTCCTTTATGACACAAACACATATAATGTGAACAAAAATTCGTCGAAAAGATGGAAATGGTTGTTTTTGTTAAAATAAAAATCTTACGATACAGGACACTGACAAAAATATAAAAATTTTGTTACATAAACTGTTCTGCCTGCTTTCCATTACATTAATATTGCTTTGGAAATAGCTTTAAGCTTAATGCGCTGCCAAAGCATTTCACGTAGTGCAAACACTAGCTGGTGCATAGTGTTTCCTTAATTCTTTTTCGTTATTTTTCGTAGTAACTTTATCGATTCCTTGTATGTAGAATTTGCAGATGTTTTATAGGAAGTTTTCCAAATATCAATAAATCAAGTAATAAAAAGAAAACATTTAGAAAAAGTGTACAAATCATTGATATAAGTTGATTGGTTTTATTTGTATTATCTCTTTAACTATTTTATCTGCAAAGTTTATTTTATTTATTTTTTACAAAAGGATTATTTTCTCTAGCACACAAGTTTTGTGTTTTAGTTATAAACGTTTGCCTCTAATTGAAAATAGTGTAAAATTACTATCTATAAAAGTATATTAAGGCATCACTCTCCAACTGAAACATAATTAAAATTAAAAACATTAATTTATAATGTTGAAATTTATATAATGAATCTTACATACTATTTATAAAACTTTTGACTTGGTGATTTGTATTGTTGAAAAAATATATGAAAAACGTGAAATTATAAATAAAGCGATAAATATATTTATATTTATATTTATATAAATAAATATTATTGATGACTTTCTTCTTTTGGCTCAACAACCGTTGTCGATCAAGGCCTGCCTGTTCCACTACTTGAAGGCTTGGCTTTCAGTGACTTATTGATCCCCCCATAGCAGGATAGTCAGTCCTAGGTATGGCGGCACGGTCCATTTGGGGCTTGAACCCATAACGGGTATGTTGTTAAGTCGTACGAGTTGACGACAGTACTTAAAGACAGGCTTATCTATTATTATTATTATTGATTATTGATTATTGATTATTGATTATTGACTTATTATTGATGGCAACGAGACAAAACTAGTTGCCTCAAGCCATAAGCCATTGCTTTTTGCGAAATCGTTGCGCTTTGTTGCCCTTGTTGTGTTCACGTTAGTTATCAAATCCTATGCAACATGTTGACATAACGTCCGATAAAATACGCATGCGAAAAAGCAATGACAACGTCATTCGATGCACAATTGAAAGCTTAGAGCCAACTTTCCATCAAGTCACTTAACATCAATAAATGGCAGTTAGTTATGGAAATCAAAGAAGTGTAACTTTTTTATATTAAAAAAATTCCCAAGGGACTTCTGAATTAAGTGAACAATGAATCAAACAGGTACCAATTGTTGAATAAATAATAAAAAAAATGCAAACAACTTTTGCTTTATGTTTAGATCCACAAAATTCAAGATGTCTTCAAATAAGGAATTGAAAGCCGAGATTTGGTTACATTTTGAAAAAAAATATGACAAGGCCAAATGCTGCTACTGTCTTAATAGCTTTGCGTATAGTAAAAACTCGACAGCAAACTTCAAACGTCATCTAGCGAGAAAGCATCCCACTGTACCAATCACACAAAATTCTAGATTAGCTGAGTCGCATAGAGCTATAGATCCTACAGTGGAAGTACCAGCTGTGACAACAACTGACAACAACTGAACTGCATGAATTATTATATACAAAAAAGGACAATATATACAGTTGCAAACCGACCAGCGATAAAGGTGTACACTTTCCTATTCAAATTTCCTCCAAATATCACAGCCTGCCCCTTTTCGTGAATATATTTCACATTTTTGGTCCTATACGGAGAAGAAATAAATTTCATTCTGCATCAAGAGTGGAATTCGGTATTCGTCGTCAAGTGTGCAAGTCATTCCGTGACAATTCCCGCCATCGCATATCGCCCCGCATCAAGGGCAACGGTCGGTTACACGCCATCATTTTGAAATTCGCGCCATCGCTTTGTTCGTTATTTTCGTGTGATATCGCAGTATTTTCTTTGTGCAATGGATAAGATAATTAAAGCAGTGCAACTGAAAAAGAGGATCGCCCTGGAGAACATAAAATCGCTGGAACGGTTCCAGGCGAAATATTCGAGTGATGATGCCAAGCAGATTCCGGAGGCGTTAGAAGATCTGGAGAAGCACAAGGCAGAGTTCTTCACCGCAGTGTCGAAACTGGAAGAGCTTGACGATAGAGACGAAGCGGTCGAAGCCAGCATAATGGAACGGATCGACATTGAAGAACGCTGCCGCAAGCTAAAATCATTTCTACGGGAAAGACAGCCTAAGGAAGAAGGTTCGCTCAACGATACAACGGGCTTGGCTTCCTCAACGCTTGCATTCGGTTGACCCCACGCGCCAAATTTACGATTGCCCAAAATCGAACTTCCAAAATTTGACGGAGATCACACAAAATGGCTTTCTTTCCGAGATCGCTTCATCGCAATGATCGACGCTTCAGCCGAGCTTCCATCTATCGCAAAGCTACAATACTTACTGTCATCGTTGAAGGGGGACGCGGCGGTACCCTTCGAGCATACACCTTTAACGGCAGACAACTATTCGGTTACCTGGACGGCGCTTCTTAAACGGTACGACAATTCTCGTCTTTTGATTCGCGAATACTATCGCAAATTGCACTACCTTACGGGAGTGCAATTGGTGTGCGTTGATAAGCTCACGCACCTGGTGGATGAATTCAACCGCTTCGTCAACGGGTTGAAAAAGCTGAATGAACCGGTTGATTCGTGGGATACACCCCTCTCAAACATGCTGCTGATGAAGTTGGATCGAGAGACATTGTTGGCTTGGGAGAAACATTCCGTGCACTTCACGACGGACAAATATAAGGATGTGATCGATTTCGTGCAAGATCGTATCCAAATCTTGAAATCGACCAACAACGTCGTGAAGGATCAAGCAGCTAGTGGTATCAAGGTGGCCGGTCTCATTCGTCAACCAGGGCAACGGAGATTCATCGCGAATGCAGCTACATCTCGCTCGGCTCCTGCTGCATCGACTGCGCACACCCAACAGCCAAAGTGTCCATTGGAGTGTTCCGAAGACCACACACTGCGCAACTGTCCAGTGTTCATCGCCAAGGAGGTCCAACAGCAACGGGTCGTCGTCGCATCGAAGCGACTGTGCTGGAACTGTTTGAGCAGCAATCATCAGGTTAGAGCGTGCAAGTCGGATTATTCGTGTCGCTCGTGTCGTGTGCGTCATCATACTCTTCTACACCATTCACCACCCCATGCTCCACCCGCAACGGTAACATTGTCAGCTCAGTCGAATGAAGACAATGTGTTTCTGGCGACGGCAAACATCCAGATCAAGGATGACTACGGGAACACCCATGAAGCAGGGTTTTGTTGGATTCGGGATCCATGTCAAATTTCATCGCTGAGGAGTTCGCACGGAAACTGCTGACGAGTCGCAAAAGGGTCAACGTCGCTGTATCGGGCATCGGCAATGCACTACAGCAGATCAAGGGTTCCATCGTCGCTACCGTTCAGTCCAAGACACAACCCTTCGCAACGGAGATGACTTTCTTGGTTCTGGACACGCCATCCGCAAACATCCCTACATCACCAACGGACGTCTCTTCATGGAAAATGCCGGACGTGGCATTGGCGGACAGCACCTTTAACAGTCCGGGGCAAATCGACATCTTCATCGGAGGCGATACGTTCTGGGAGCTCCACACCGGTCGCAAGCGCTCTATCGGTAGAGGCAAACCGTGGCTGGTCGAAACCCATTTTGGTTGGGTTGTCACCGGCAACACTCATCATTGGTCCATCGGTCCGCGACTGTGCCATCTATCTGCATACGACACTCCACTGGAGGAGACCATGCAGCGGTTCTGGGAGAGTGAAACCATAGCCGAGGATCCTGTGCTATCGGTTGAGGAGAATTCTTGCGAGAAGCATTTCGCAGCAACAACTGTTCGCAACTCATGTGGAAGGTATGTCGTTAGTTTGCCATTTAACTCCAACCCTAATATCGTTTTAGGAGAGTCGAAGGAAATAGCCGATGCAGACTGCGTTGTATCGAACGGCGGTTGAACAGCAATGCTAAAATGAAAGAAGAGTATGTGAAATTTATGAAAGAATATGAGCATTTGGGGCATATGAAGCGGCTTACCAGTCCTGCAAACGATTCGGTAGAGCATTACTACCTCCTACATCACGCTGTCATTAAGGAATCAAGCACAACCACGAAGGTGCGTGTCGTGTTCGATGCGTCCTGTAAGACTTCGAGTGGTTACTCATTGAACGACAAACTCTTAGTGGGACCAGTCGTTCAAGAAGATCTTTTATCGATTATCCTTCGGTTTCGTTCTCGTGCCATTGCTCTCACTGCAGACGTAGAGAAGATGTATCGGCAAATTTTACATAGCCCTCATGACCGTAACTATCTGCGCATCCGGTACAGAGAACATCCTGCAGATCCTATATCGACATTTGAGCTACAGACGGTTACGTACGGCACAGCCTCTGCTCCATTTTTAGCAACCAGGACCCTAAAACAGATTGCTCTTGACCACAAGGAAGAGTATCCTTTGGCAATGAACGCGGTCATGAACGATTTTTACGTAGATGATTTGCTAACGGGTACCGATGTTTTGTCCGAAGCAATCGTTATACAAAAGGCAAATCTCAGACATGCTAAATTCAGCTGGTTTCACGCTGAAGAAATGGGCATCGAACCGCACCGAAGCATTGCAGAACGTTTCTTCAGAAGATGTGGCGGTACAACTCACGCACGAGTGGAAGAGCTCGAAACAAGTATCCACATTAGGCATCGTTTGGGAACCGGCAACTGATACACTACGGTTTTGTATTGAGATACCACCAACAACACCCAGCATAACTAAAAGGCTAATTTTATCTTATATCGCCAAAATATTTGATCCCCTTGGGTTACTGGGCCCAACGATCATCATCGCAAAGATGTTCATGCAGCAACTATGGGCTCTCAATATTAATGGAAAGGCATATGACTGGGACAGCGAGCTACCATCGCACTTACAGCATGAATGGTCGAAATTTCACTCTACACTATCTTCTCTACGCAATTTGACAGTCCCACGGTACATATCGCAATGCACGGCAACAAGTCTGCAAATTCATATATTTGCTGACGCATCACAAATAGCATATGGTACTTTTTGCTACATTCGGGCTGAAGGCATGGAAGGAGTCACCGTGCAGCTGCTAACAGCCAAGTCAAAGGTCGTTGCGTTATCCAATTCACATTCCATAGCTCGATTGGAATTATGTACAGCGCGACTAGCCACACTCCTTTACGAGAAAGTCCAGCAATCACTGAAAATTTCTGCTACCACCATCTGTTGGACCGATTCCATGACTGGCCTTCACTGGCTGAATTCAGCACCAAATCGATGGAAGCCCTTCGTTGCAAACAGGGTTGCAAAAATTCAGCAAACGGCTGGAATACAATGCTGGAAGCATGTTCCAGGCTCGGACAATCCAGCAGACGACATTTCGCGAGGTTTAACTCCGGAAAAGTTGCTAGTGTGTGAGCGCTGGTGGCACGGGCCACATTGGTTAGCACGCAACTCGGAAAAATGGCCACAGAACACACCATCACCAAGCGAAGATGAGAGCGCTGAAATAGAAAAACTATCGTCACGGGTTGCAAGCACAGAATTAATCTGCGAATTTTGAAACAGTTTGTTCTCACGATTTTCGATCTACCACAAACTGCAAAGAGTTGTTGCACATTGTTTGCGCTTTATACAAAACGCAAAGCGCCGCGTAGGAAACAAGGTCCATGCTAAGGACATCCCACCACTCACTGTAGACGAACTCAAGGCGGCAGAACTCAAGTTGTGTTATCTTTCGCAACAAGACACCTTTTCCGAGGAGATACAACACCTGCAGAAGGGCAAAGAGATTCCGAAGAACTCCAAATTAAAATGGATTTCCCCTTTCATAGATACGCAAGGTATTCTGCGCATTGGTGGCCGGCTCAGTAACGCACATCTGTCGGAATCAGAAAAACACCCGGTAATATTATCATCGAAACACCCACTGTCCGCACTACTAGCTGTTTCGATACACTTGAGTAAGCTGCATGCTGCACCACAACTGCTTTAACAACACTACGCCAAAGCTTTTGGATAATTGGCGGTCGCAATTTATGCAAGTCTGTGTACCACAGATGCCACGCATGTTTTAAGGCCAAACCCACACTTTGGTATCGCCTAAGTACTTATTAAGCCTCAGTATGCGGAGTAGACTATTGCGGACCAATTTACATAAAACAAACTATCCGCAACAGAAGTCCGATTAAAGCATACATCGCCATATTTGTATGTTTTTCAACAAGAGCGGTACATATCGAACTGCATTTATCAATGCACTTCGTCATTTGATTGCACGTCGTGGTCAAATCAGTGTACTGTATTCCGACAATGCAACCACCTTTAAGGGAGCGGCACATGAGCTGAATCGCGTCTACAAGATGCTAAAGAGCGACGAACACGATCGAGCTGCTATATTTGATTGGTGCGCGATGAATCAGATGAAGTGGAAGTTTATCCCACCAAGAGCACCACATTTTGGAGGTTTATGGGAGGCGGCGGTGAAGGCAGCTAAAAATCATATAGTCAGAACAATAGGAACAACAAGCATCACACAGGAGAGCATGCTTACCCTACTTGCCCAGGTAGAGCAATGTTTGAATTCGCGACCAATTACACCTCTATCCGATGAGCCGTCGGACTTGGAACCATTGACACCGGGACACTTCCTCGTCGGTGGCAATCTGCAAGCGGTACCAATCATCGATTACACCGAGACACCGAGCACCTATTTGAGGGAATACCAGTTGGTACAAAAACATCTGCAAACCATTTGGGCTCGATGGTATCCGGAGTACCTGCAGCAGTTACAAGCTCGAGCCAAATATTGCAACGGGAAATCAGCGGTTCTGAAAGAAAAATCAACTGGTGATTATTAAGGAAGACAATGTACATCCTACCTCGTGGCCGATGGGGCGCATCGTTGCAGTACACCCTGGAAAGGACGATGTAGTTCGCGTCGTTACACTGCGCACTGCTTCAGGGAAACAAATCGTCCGCGCAGCTAATCGTCTGGCGGTTTTGCCTAATCCGGACGTAATTAGCAACTTAGAGCAGAAGGAAACCACTCGCACTGAGTAACGCGCAGCTGCAAGCCACGCGACATTGTTTACAATTCGCACTCATGGCAGAACAAGATACACGCAACACACATTCACACATTTACACACACGAGCAGTATGATAGGAGATAAGCGTCAGGTTCAAGAGTCGAACTTTTTTTGAATTCTGTTTTGAACTCATTTTTGAATTAATATTTTGCATGAAATTTAAAGAAGGTCTTCTTTGGTGGCCGGGAATGTTGGAATTAGAATAATTATTTTCGAACATTAATTTGAATTGCATTAGAGCGTTTCTACATACACCGAGACTGCAGCTGAGAGATGGCTGTGAGAGAATTAACAATCGGTTTCTCACGCTGGTGTGTGTAGAAGCTCTGAAAAGCGCCAAGATGAGACTTTTAAAATGATGTTGAAAAAATCCATTTCAATCGCTAAAATGAAGCCAAAAAAGTTTCTTTTACTTTTTAATAATATCTCTACGATTATTAGACGGCAAAAATGCAAACTATAATTGATCGATCGCTATAAACTGCCAATTCAATTTTTTCTCAGCTCCATCGTTCTTTACATGCCGAGGAGAATTCTCTCACCGAAAATGCTGTCACTCGCTGTCAAAGCATGCTGTCAGTTATTTTCTCAGCAGCATTCTCGGTGTATGAAGAAACGCTCTAAAACAAAGCGTTAGGAAACTAAGATTAGCCCGCTGCGCAAAGCGACGGAAGAAATCATGGCGTTCTGAGAATTTTATCATGCCTTCCTTTTCTCTCCAACGGCAAATTTGTCGAGCAGCTCGTCGAGCTACCCGGCCCTGGCTCCACCTCATACCCCTCGCCTGAGCGCGCTGTCGAAGGTTTGGATGTGTTGGTGCGTCAGACGGCCAATCGCTGTCAGCCGTCGTCCGTGCTTTTTCCCTCCATAGCGCTATCTCTTTCTCGCGTGTGGACAATGCTCATGAGTTGCTGTGGCGCTTAAAAGCCATTAACAAACATTGGGGCGATGGAGTTGCATTTTTACAAATCAAACCAAAAAAGCGCAATGAGTTTAATCGATGCAATGTAAAAATGACTACGGAATCGCTAGTTTACGCTGGAGGGTTTGCTGTGCAACGCGCAGATCCCTAATTCGCTCTGACACGTTTCTAACACTAAGCTTTTGCTTTCGTTTGTTGTGAATTACATAGATATGCTAAGCATCCTGCGCATGATTGTGAGTGTGCGTGTGTATGCAAAACTGTCGCCAAATGTAATTTCTTCCGGAATGTTATGATCCATCGGTCAAAGAAAGGAAGGTGTTCATGAAAGGCGGAAAGACGAATTGAGGCCCCTGAGGAGGGGGTAGTGGCACACAGCTGTTGGGAGATTGAACAGTATACTTAAATTGCCGGCGGGAAGGGGGGTGGCCATGGGACCCCTACGATCATCGGTCACAGGCCCTAAAATTGTTGTCGCCATGGGGGGAGGGGAGGTGCAAATGGTTCTCCAGCCACAGAGCCCTAATGACTATCTTTCCGGGGCCCTTGTCGCTAACACTCTGTCCACTTGTCGACATACGGCATACTACAAACTAGAAATCTTCGGCGACCGCCTAGTCCGCCTACCGTTAGGTCCACCGCTGGTTCATGACGGTGTTTTTTTTTTATCGTGGAGGTGCATCCTTCCCCCTGCCTGCAGCGTATGCATCGAGCAGGAGACAGTGTGGCAGTATGCAAGTTGAACGCTGGATAGGAGCGGGCCCGCGGCACCGCCATCATTCCGGACATCTGCATGCCCGTCGTGGGTTCTAAACGCGTATGAACCGTCCGCCGTAGCAAGGGCTGACTATCCGGCTACGTGGTACTCAAGTCCTGAAAAGACCGACATGATCGCGTAGGCCATTACGCCAATAATAAGAATAATAATAAGAAGAAGAACTTAGCATAGCAGTCCACACTGGGGAAGGTTTTTGTTTTGACTTTGGTGCTGCCTGGTCTTCCGCTGTGACGCGACAAATGCACGGAATACACTCGATCAAAACATGAACCTACCGATCCGAACCCATTCCAAGGCATTGCCGGTCAATCGGCGTCATGATAACTACTCCAAACCAACAAGTCACCAGATTCTGGACGGACTGGAGCGCGGGGAACGGGCCAAAATCCCCGCTGCGCAAATTCGAGCAGTTTCCAGCGCAGAAAATGTACCAAAATCTGCGCTGGCCAGCGCAGATTTTGGCCCGTTCCCCGCGATGGACTTCAGCGATTCCTGCGCTGGGTCGAGCAAGTTTAGCGCCATCTGTTGGCGAAATGGACGAACTATTTATGGCGGTGGAGCAAAAAAACGGTCAAAAAAATTAAAAATATTGGCGCCCATTTTTTTGTCCGCTTCTTCTCCCTCCCTCACCCTGCCCTGCCTTACTTGCGCTTCTGCCCGTGCCTTCCGCCGCCAGCTGATTGGCTGTTGCGGTGTATGCGTTAATACTCATATATGCATTGCGGTTGTGTATTGTTGTTATTGGTGGGTGTTAGCATTTATTAATTTGTGTGTGACCTTGAGACGCTGTGGGAGAAGCTGGATTGGGATTCAATGTGTTATCGGTGTATTGATGGTTTATTTTATTTCGTGCCGCTGCTGATGAGACCATTCGATGCCCCTGCCAGTTGAGGGTGAAGAAGCCTATTTAAAACAAGCGTAGGAGAACGTCTAACACTAAACTAATATTTTTTAATTTGAACATGTTTGATGCTTCAACGATCTTCTAAGCATTATGTAGCACAGTGTAAAGTGGCAATAATTATTTTTTTAATGTGTCGAAATCTGTCTCGAGTTTTCGGGTCACGACACACACACGCACACACACAGCGCGGGGAAAGTGATCGTTCACTCTATCATGCCGCGATCCCCCACCCCGCCCGGCGCTTTGGATGATGATGCGCTATATGATAGCTGATGATAGCGGAAGGGGAGGGGGGGTTTGATGGGGGGTGCGTGCTTGCATGCGCGCTTTCGTAGGTGCGTTCTCGCGTGCGCGCGTTCGTAGGTGCCTTATCGCGAGCGCGCGCGCGTATGTGTGTGTGTGTGTTTTTTTTTTTTTTTTTTACAAGGAGGGGGAATCTTCGAAAGACTCCCGTTGTCGCACGGGTGTGGACATGGGATTCTTACCCAGTAAACCCCCTCCTTGGGCCATATACCCTTCCCCATGGGTTCACCTTTCGGTATGCTTCTTGGGGAAGGGCTTATGCATTAGCATTTCATCCTCGCTACTGCACGATGGGCCAAAGTTCGCGAGACAGATTTGACAGTTATCACGCGAACACAAGACGGTCATGACGACGACGCGAAACACTAGACATTAAACGACACTTTTTCCGCCGCGCACTCACGCGTTCACTAACACATACACTCACGACGAATTTAAATATCGCCGAGCTGCTGGTCTTGCTTCCATTTTTGGTGCAGCTTGATCAGGATCAGACGCATTGTTGTTGCCGCTGCCTCCCATGAGTCGGTGTGCTGCAGAATGACTTGTACCAGGTTTGAACGGCCCACCTCTACTCTGCAACTCTCGTTCAACTGCAGGCGTTCCTCGGCGAATCGAGGGCAGTGGAACATGACGTGGTCCACCGTCTCATCTTCATCCTTGCACGCAGGGCACCGAGATGAAGAGGCGCGATTGAACCTGTGCAGATAGCTTCTAAAACAGCAATGGCCGGAAAGAACCTGGATGACAAAGTAGTCCACATCACCATGTTTCCTGTCTAGCCATGCTGCAACGTCGGCGATCAGCAAGTAGTTCCATCTTCCGTTCAACGAGTTACTCCACTCGTTCTGCCATTGCCGCATCGATGCTTGCCTTGAGGTTTTCTTGGCAGTCTCAGTGAAAGATTCCCCCGCACGCGATTTCCGGAAGTTCTTCGAGTCCTCCTCGAGGGTGATGCAAAGAGGCATCATGCTCGCAATAACGCATACCGCTTCGTACGAAATGGTACGGTACGCGCTAGTAACACGCATGGCCAACTTCCTGTGCACCTTATTCACGGTGTTCTGGTGCTGCTTCTCCTTTAGTATATGCGCCCAAACCGGCGCTCCGTACCTCAACACCGAGATGGCGCAGTTAGCATGAAGGCGCCTAATGCTGCTACTCGGTCCGCCAATGTTTGGAGTGAATGCCGCTAGTGCATTTATTGCTTTCATGGCCTTCTTGCAGGCTTCCTCGAGGTGGCTCTTAAATTTCAGTCGGTCATCAATGACTACCCCAAGATACTTCAGCGATCTCGTAGACTCGACTTGTACAGTTCCTGCCATTATCGATGCTTTTTGGTGCACCTTGTGGCTGCTGATGACGATGAACTCAGTCTTCGCATGCGCAATCACTAGCTTTGCGTCCCGCATCCACCGGTCAATCCGACCGACTGCGTCGGTGGCGAGCATCTCTACCTCCTCAATAGACACAGCTGAGATAGTGATAGCGATGTCGTCTGCAAAACCAGTGATTTCGACACCAGGAGGGAGGGCGAGGGTCAGTACTCCATCATACATGACGTTCCACAGGGTGGGACCAAGCACTGATCCCTGGGGTACGCCTGCGGTGATGGCATTGGTTTTCACTCCTTCCGCCGTATCATACTGCAGCACGCAACCGTCAAGATAATTCCTCAACAGCCTGCACAAGTGCGGGGGAATCTTCATGCGCTCTACCGCTGCCGCAATTGCCTCCCAACTAGCACTGTTGAAGGCATTCTTCACGTCGATGGTGATGAGCGCACAGTATCGAGCTCCACATCGCTTCCGTTGAAACGCCGCATTACCTTTTTCCAGCACCGCCAGTATCGCGTCCACTGTAGATCGTTTTTCCGGAAGCCGAATTGACGATCAGACAGACCGTGTGGTCCCTCAGTGTATTTTGTTAGGCGGTCCAAAATCACCATCTCTTGCACTTTGGCCAGGTTATCCACAAGTCCCAAGGGCCTCAAAGCTGACGGGTGGCCTGGCGGCTTACCTGGCTTCGGTATCAAGACTAATTTCTGTCTTTTCCACATTGATGGAAACTGGCCGGTAGTCAGGGTGTTCATTAGCACGTTTTAAAATACATCAGGGTATGCCAACATAGCAGCCTTGATCGCCATATTGGGGATGCCATCTATCCCAGGAGCTTTGCCACATTTTAAACGATTGGCCAGGTTAATAATCTCCTGTCTCGTTATAGGCACAGAGTCAGTCTCTGGCGTGTTGATCGTAGGACTGAGGTTCGGTGGTGCATGTGTTGGAAACAGGGTTTCAATAATGCTCTTCAGTTTTACAGGACACTGTTCTACAGGTTCCGAAGACTTTAACTTATTCATGAGTGTATTGAAGGCAAGTCCCCAGGGCTTCCGAGCGATTTCGTCGCATAGCTTGAGGAAGTGTTGCCTTTTACTGGCTTTAATCGCTCTTTTAAGTTCTGACCTAGCCGCAATGTATACGATCCTGAGTTGTTGTTTTACTTCAGGGCATCTTTCTCGCTGCATTTTGCGCCGTGCTGCTACGCATTCAGCCCGTTGTCTTTTAATCGACGCGTTCCACCAGTACACAGGTGGTCGTCGCCCGTTAGGAGGTTTTCTTCTTGGCATAGCGCCATCACAGGCTTTGGTAAGGGCTATCACGATTTGAGAGGCGCTCACGGCTTCGCCGAAATCTCCGAAAGCTAAAAGCTCCTTAAAGAAATCCTCATTGAAGGATTCGGTTTTCCAGCCTCTACCACCAACTCGGGACCCATGCGCTGATGATGATGTTAGCCTATGCCCTTGGATGATGGCGTATCTGACAACATTATGGTCGCTGAGAGTGAGTGCATCACTAACTCGCCAGTTCAATCTCTCCGAGAGGGTGGGACTGCAGAACGTAATATCAACGATTGATGTCCTCTCGTTTCTGTTGAACATGGGGGTTGTGCCGGTATTTCCCAGCGTTACTCCCAGCCGGGCGAAGCTTTCGAGAACAGCATCACCTCTGCTATTAGTTCGCTTGCTCCCCCATTCAACAGCCCAAGCATTGCAATCACCGGCAATTACAAGTGGTCTATGCCCATCCAGCTCTGCTACGAGGTTGTCTAACATAACATGGAACCTCTCTAGCTCCCAACTTGGGGGAGCATAACAGCTGCAGAAAAACACTCCATTTACTTCAGCTATGCAGAAACCCTCGAAGGTGTTAGATACTACCCGTTGTATTGGGTACCTGCCTGTCACCCATATTGCAGCGTTCCCAGTCTTATCTGCCACCCAGCTACTAGAGCCTGTTGGAACGCTGTATGGCTCAGAGACTATGGCTATATCTCCTATCTCCTCCACCATCACCTGGCTCAGTAGTGTCTGTGCCTCTTCACAGTGGTTTAGGTTTATCTGGGCTACTTCCATGGTGCTGTTTTCTTAGCCGCCGGACAGAATGCTCCACTAGAGTGATGCGCGTTGGATCCATCTGGACAAAACACACATCGTGGTGGCTGACGACACGTAGCAGCGAAGTGCCCTTTTTCCCCGCAGCGCAGGCAGCAGTCCCTTCTGTCTGGTCCACAACAGTCCTGCGAAATGTGGTCGGTTTGCCAGCAGCGATAACATCTTCTACTCGGCATATTTATACACAACGGGCAGACTGACCAACCGATTTGCACTTTTCCTGCTCCTGTAACCACACTAGCTTTACCGGGAGTTTCACTAGAGCGGTCTGCATACCAGAGAAGGAAGGCTTCATCGTTACCTCCACCTTATAGCCTTCGAGGCCAGTTATCTGGTTTCTCAGATCCCTCTCTACGTCAGCTGCTTCCGTTTCTTCGTCGATGAAACGAATTTCTACTGTCTCCATTTGTCCCAAAGACTTTACGTTGCCAGCTTCACCAATGGCTTGTTGAATCTTTCCGGAAAAGCTTTCGCACTCCGTTTGGTCACTTTTCTTAAGCTCAAATAGCAATCCTCCATTTTTTGTGCTTCTTATTCGAGCAACTTGTTTGCCGAACGACTGTAGCTCAGGGTCAGCTTTAAGCTTGCGGAGGATGTCTTTGTGCGTTCATACTTCAGTTGTCTCAACTAGGATTGCCTCCGTTTTTGGTCGTCGCGGTACGGGTTTAACTGGGCCGTTGTGTTCACCCGCTCTTGTTTGCTTACCCTCCGCCATGGTTCCCATCTTCTTCTTGCGTTGGGTCTTTTTGCTGACAACCGTGATCCATAGCTCACCGTTCTCTGAGTTTTTACCCCCTTCGCTGTACTCTGCATCTGGACGGTTACAAGAGGGAGCATCGTTTTTTGCTCGTTTAGCGTCCTCTGCTTCCTCTGGCGTTCTCACTTTCCTACTTCTCTTCCCAGTCATAGGTGTTTCTGGAGGTTCCGATTGGACCTCGCGAAGCGCCTTTTCAGCCCTCTCCGCTCTCAACTTCATAGTCAGCAGCTCCCGTTCGATACACTATATCGCCGAGAGGATGCTCACTGACATCTTTTTTATCGGAGCATGTACATTGTTCCGATCCTTCGTATACGTATGCAGCTCCCTTGCTACCATCAGAGCTTCTTGCAGTTTGCTGGCACTAACCTCGAAACCCTGTTCCTTGATAGGATGGGAAGTTTCCTGCCACTCCATGCTGGCTGAAGTCTGCTCTTCCGGCGTAACTTCAACGACATCCACCGCCGGTGAAACAGAACCCTGCACATTATCATTCGGAGGCGATCTTGGCGTCTTGCTGCTACGACCAAAAAAGGCGCCTATGTCCTTAAGGGCAGACCCTAGCAGACGAGGATGAAGCGATTCGTTTCTGTTCATTCCGTCAGGCGAATCCAGATACGCAGCGCATTTAGTTCTTTGAGTGTATGCGCACCCTAAGACGCTAACCGCGCACGGTACGTGTATGCGCACCTTAATGCTTCTTCCGCACGTTAACTCAAAGGCACTCACGCACTCGATGATCGTAATACACTCACTACGCACACAGTATACCGGTGATGTTTGGATACCACACACAACGCAACGAACGCAACGATAACCCGTCCGGCAAAATGAGTGTATTTTTTGAGTGATTTGAGTGACGCTGTCGAAATACAGTGTCTCTTCGACGAATGAGCTACACCCTCGCGCGAGCCCTCCCCTTCCCCACCCGTAACGCACGGTGCGCTCTGCAGTTCTCAATGTGTTTGTGTTCTTTCGAGCCATGCTACGAACACATGTAAAGATAGTTGTTTCTTTCGTTTCTCGTTTTCTTTCATGCATAGACACGATCGCAAATACGCACTTATTCTAACAACAAACACAAACACGGTCATTTTTTATTTCATTAAACACTTTATTGAAACATAAAGTACACTTTCACAACACATTCAGAATCCTTCATACTCACGAATGACGTCATACAGCAAAGTACCGGGTCGAGCCAGGCTGCGGGAAACTTGTCGACAATCTGCGTTGACTCTGTTCAGTACATTCTTACCTGTCGATCCACGCACTGCATGTGCGTCTGTACACACTGTTTATTCACTGCACACTTCACCAAAACACACCGGCGCACGAGACTTTCAACGAAATGCGCATCAACGCACAAACACTGCGCGCGGGACTTAGAACGAAACGCGCACAACCATCTCCGGCAAAGCGTCGCGCTGTACTGGTGGTTTTGTACGCGTAGGAGGGGGGGGGGACATACGGAGCGATGGTTCGATGCTGTAGTGTAAGCGAGACAACACGATGTGACGAGCAGCTCCAAGTTGAGCTCGCTGAAAGAAGACACACACATTCACAGACGGCTCGCCAAAGCACGGTATTTGTATTGGTGTTAGTAAAGCGCGCGTGTAAAACAGAATGCGAACTCTCATCGCAGCGCGTTTCTCCGTGCTTCCTCAAGCTTCCTCATACCCCTCGGCCTGAATCAATCAAAATTTGGGGTCTCATTGTTTGCGTGGTAACCACTTGCGAGCTCAACTTGGAGCTGCTCGTCACATCGTGTTGTCTCGCTTACACTACAGCATCGAACCATCGCTCCGTATGTCCCCCCCTCCTACGCGTACAAAACCACCAGTACAGCGCTACGCTTTGCCGGAGATGGTTGTGCGCGTTTCGTTCTAAGTCCCGCGCGCAGTGTTTGTGCGTTGATGCGCATTTCGTTGAAAGTCTCGTGCGCCGGTGTGTTTTGGTGAAGTGTGCAGTGAATAAACAGTGTGCACAGACGCACATGCAGTGCGTGGATAGACAGGTAAGAATTTGCTGAACAGAGTCAACGCAGATTGTCGACAAGTTTCCCGCAGCCTGGCTCGACCCGGTATGACGTCATTCGTGAGTATGAAGGATTCTAAATGTGTACTTTAGTGTGTACTTTATGTTTCAATCAAGTGTTTAATGTAATAAAAAATGACTGTGTTTGTGTTTAGTTTTAGAATAAGTGCATGAAAGAACACGCCCGCAAGCAAGGATTATCAGCGCAGATGTTCTCAAGCCAACATCAGCTGTATCAATGATGGAAGTTTCCAGCGATGATGCTTCTGCTGCAACACAGCCGCAAGAAGAAAGCCACCCGTCTTGCTGCTGTCCGCTTTGCCGAAAGCTGCATATTAGACAGGATGCTCGAAATGCTCAAATACTTGCTCTGTTAGATGGACTTTCCTTGACAATGAATCCTATGAAAGGACTTCGACGGAATGTAAATACATTTAATATTACTGTAGTGTCCAACGTGCAGCAGCTAGATGAGCTGGAAGCTAAGTTGGAAAATAATGAATTCTTTTTTTTGTTATGTACAAAGAATCGATGCTGATATTACAAGTCAGGATGCATTCAATAGGTTACATGAGGCTTTGGATATCCTTTTTGATAGAGCATTTTTCGCTTCTTGCAGTTGGAAAGGGTCAAGTGGAAAAAAATACCGTTTTGTAATTACCGGCATGTATTACGTTTGCTTAGGGCTGTCGGAAAAAATCACTTGGGGATAGAAGTCGATGACCTTTTTGTAGAAAAGTTTATGAAATCAAAGTTGGAGCATGCTACTCAACGTTTGAATTTGGAGGGTTCAAGGAAATCGACTTGTCACAATAGAAAATTTTTAAGTTAGTTAATTTAGTTAATTAAGATAGTTTACCTGTATATATATGTTATGTATTCCTAAACGTCTATAAGCTGTCACATATGTACATATGAATATTTTTAAATTAATGTATAATTCAACTTTAGTCTTATCATTATGAGCTTAAGTAGCGTTATTATAAGATGTTCATATTGATACCAAAGTTTATTTGAAATCTAGTCGAAAAATTATGCACTGCACTACTATCATTATAATATATACATATTATTATAAGTAATGTTTTTTTTATGACATAGCTAATATGAACTATTATGATAAATATTCTGAATTCTTGCCTTAACATATACAAATTTATATTAACTTTAAATGTGCAATCAAAATACTACTTAAATGCTTCATAACATGATACTAACATCTGT
This sequence comes from Anopheles arabiensis, assembly GCF_016920715.1. Lineage (NCBI taxonomy): Eukaryota > Metazoa > Arthropoda > Insecta > Diptera > Culicidae > Anopheles > Anopheles arabiensis. The sequence continues at coordinate 58,879,299 of NC_053517.1, read as the reverse complement.
AAAATTAAGAGATTATGATGCGGTTGCTACGCTTTAAAAGTAATTTAGTGGCTGTAAGTTTGTAACATAGCTGACATTTTGTTAGAAAAAACTGTCAGGAAGTATTTCAAAAACTATCTGTGATGTATAAGGAAGTGAATGCATTTCATTGGATTTTTATTTATTTTGTATAAGTAAACCGTATACAAACAACAAACAAAATTTGTGCCACGGACTGTGATGTGCAATAATATAACAATAATACAAAGATTAGTTACATGTTATACCTTTATATATATATATATATATATATATATATATATATATATATATATATATATATATATATATATATATATATTTAAATATATATTAAATAAATACAAAAAGCAAAACAATATTTATATGTTATACAGAAAATTACATGTATTTCTTTAATTATTTACATAATTAAACGTTAATAAAATTTCAATAAGATCGATTTTGTTATGTTTTATTCGGTTAACGTCCTGAGAAAGGGTACTAACACTAAGCAGTTATCAGTAGTTTTAATAGCTACAATTTACACTTTATATCCCTGGGTAAAAATACCATTTCATCGGTACGAAGGTTACTTATATTTTCTTCATATATATCCTTCATAAAAGGTGAAATATAGTACGAGTGGGTTTTCGTTATATAATTGAATGCTCTCCCATTAATTATTATAGTTGAATCTTTTTGTTCTGCGCTACAATATTTAACTATGTAGTTATCATGAGTCAAAAACCAATTGGACTGAATACCAGGAGAAAGAATTAATTGTCGATTAATGTGCAATGCTACTCTATTAGTTTTGATTTTCAAAAATGGAAAAGAGAGATTTGCTGTACTTGATGACGCAGTATGTGGGTTTTGCTCCGATATCCTATTTGCAGCCTGCACCAAAACCTTATGACCGTTTCGAAGACAGTTCTTGACATGCTGGAGCTTACTCTCAAAGGGATAAGATGAAATGGTGTAAAGCGGGCCGAATGTGTCTACATCATCATACACATGCAACAAACTATGTATGTTGCTGGTGATGCAATGTTCGCCGTAGATAACACCATATTCTAAAACGAACTCTCTTAGCAAGCGTTTCGCCTCAAGCCAATCATTCTTATACACTTCGGATGATAACAATGTTACCGCACAGTAATACTTCATAAAATGGTCATACTGTACATCTGTTAATACATCCTTCAAAACGATAAAGCTCGCGTAATGCAGAAACATTTGGAACTCACTAGCTTTCCACAATCCAATGTCTTCAACAGAACGGAGTTTGCGATGAAACTCTAAAGGAAGTTCCACCTCCTTCAGCAAAGCATCAATCTTGCTTATTGTTTCTTCAGACCACTTGGCACCCCCTCCTAATTTGCCTGATTTCCATCCTTTCAGCATTGTTCTTGTTACGCCGTAGTCAAAGAGGTGCAAACGATCTGCTATAATAATCTGCTTTATGATGTCAAAGTTCTTAAGATCCATGAGAGGCGTTTTTTCCCGATGATGTGCTCCGTAATTTGATTGGACGAAATCTTCATGCGTTCTTGCTGGATGATCCATTCCCGGGAAACATGTAACTCGGTGTGCGCTGTGATATTTTCCTTGTACCGTACATTTTTGGCAACCATGTGTGTGGTTGAAGTAAACTGAACCTGTGAGAAAATTAAAAAATATGTATTAATACACCTCATAAGTAAATAAGTCGCAAAAGCCTATATAGGGACGTTTTTTTCCGCGCAGAACGTTATGCCAATAAAGAGAAAGCTAATGTATCATTAAATTTAAGAGGATTTTTATAATTTACCTTTTATGAATGCTCGTGCTGGTGAGTCCGCGATGAAAGCTCTTACGTGTATTTCGATTGGCTTATTGGCTATTACAATGCCATTATCCATCAACCCATTTAGCTCGTCGACAAGCGAACGCAGATATTCCTCAACACTCTATGGTTTCGATTCACCAAAAAAGTTGCCAACCATCAATACTGGAACTTCCGGCATTTCTTGAATGCTCATTAATATGGGCCAAAACTGTTTTCGAGTGCTCTTGTGCAGTGGAAGTCCATCAATCGAAAAGTTCAACGAAAATTTGCTGACTCTTGGTGGCACATCGCTGTAAAGATACAAAATACAGACAAAAAACATATAATATTAGTAAAAAGTAATCATCGTATTTAAGACTATTGCTTTCTTACCGAAAGTGATCCTTGAGAACCGATCGTACCCCAGGGAACCAAAATTCTCCCCCTGCTATAGGGTACGTTTCTTTTCCACATTGCCTTGTCTTAAGCAACGTGCGCGCATCTTTCGGCAGCTGGTAGTTATTTTTTTTACGTAAAATTTCTAATAGTCCATTTAGAGCTTGATGTGTTTGGTATGTTTTTAATGCCCAATTTCGAATAAGCTCATCAAATGGTTCCTCCTCGTGTTGAGACTCTTGTGTGCTGTGCATAGTTTCCTCGGCTTCATCGTAATCTTCGTTGACCTCTTCATATACTTCCGTATCGTCGAATGCATCGATAGTAACCCAATCACTGACGTATTCTTCTTGCAAGATGTATTCATCAAATGGACAAGGATGGTTCTCTGCAATGAGTAGATAAAAAATAAGTATTATAATTGTGTTTAATTTGCATTGGTCACAAATTTTAATTTTTTTATTTTCCACTTACCACAATTCGGGTGTTCACTGAACTCTACATTTGACGTAGCTGTCTGAATATTACTTGGTCCAGCTTCACTACTCTCTCCAAACAATTCAGCATCAAGCTTTTTGTTAATTGAAATAAGCGAAATGATTCCAACTCTAATGCGGCACTGTTCTGTGGGTTTTTTACGATGTTTTATTTGCGATCAACTTTCTGCATGTGCTCTGTTCTCGATCTCCTAGCGAACACACACTCACACAACGCTTCGGCTTGTGGTTTGACAGTTCAAAAACGCGGTAATCTGTCAGCGCGCAGGTTGCGTCACTCGGTGGCTGTCAGCGGCCATGATACCAAGCATTCTTAACATAGCCGGCCCCCGTGGAAATTGAAATTTCCACCACTTATTCCGTGTTGGAATGGATGGGCAAAACGCAGATCTTCGTAATTGCTCGTTTGTATTCGCCGTCCTTTGTCTTCACCGTGACCACGCGGATGTTGCCGTCGTCTCCTCGGTAGATTTGAGTTACTCGTCCATAACTCCATTTCAACGGAGGCAAGTTGTCTTCCTTCATCAACACAAGAGTTCCGATATGAATGTTGTCCCGTTGTTTCGTCCACTTCGTGCGGGGCTGCAAGCCAGACAGGTAGTCTATACTCCATCGGTTCCAAATGCGTCTCACGAATTCCTGATTCTGTTGATATCTATCCAGGCGATTAGATGGCACTTCCTCGTATGAAGGTTCAGGAACAGCAACCAGAGGACGATGGATCAGGAAATGTCCTGGAGTAAGCACCTCCAAATCCTCGGGTTCAGTGCTGATGGGGGTCAAAGGACGCGAATTCAAGCAGCTTTCCACCTGGGCGATGATCGTCTCTAAGTCGTCTCGACGCAGGATCGAAGTTCCAATAGTAGCTCTAAAATGATGCTTAAAAGACTTGACGGCGGCCTCCCAGATTCCACCAAAGTGGGGAGACCTAGGAGGGATAAAACGAAACTCTATACCTTCTGGACCGCAATACGACGAAATTGATTGTTGAAATTGTTGTTGCTGCAGTTGTTGATGAAACACTTTCAATTTTCGTTCCGCTCCACGAAAATTTTTAGCGTTATCACACTGAAGAAGAGATGGTTTTCCCCGACGAGCGACAAATCGTTTCAGTGTTGATATGAATGCATCCGACGACAAATCAGCTACCAATTCTAGATGGATAGCCTTCGTGGCCAGGCACACAAATACTGCAACGTAGCACTTCACCGGAGCAGATTTCCTGGACGCCGAACGATAAAACAGCGGTCCACAGAAATCGACACCAGTGTTCAGGAACGGAAAAGTTGGAGTAACTCGTTCTGCGGGTAAATCTCCCATTATCTGTTCCATTGTCGATGGTTTACAACGGAAGCACTGGATACACTCGTGTACTACTTGCCGAGCAAGGTTTCGAACGCGTAAAGGCCAGTATTTCTCTCGAACAGAAGCAATCAACAGTTGTTGTCCAGCATGTAAGGTTTTAAGATGATAGAAATCCATGACAAGACGTGTCAATGGATGTTTGTAGGGCAGTATCATTGGGTGTTTCCGATCGTAAGCAACAGGAGCATTTCGAAGACGTCCCCCAATGCGTAGTACACCGTTAACAAGCATTGGTGTCAATGATCTTAAAGATGACGATGTTTTGACTTCTCCAGCAGTTTCGAGAGAACGAATATCATCAGCAAAAGATTCGTTCTGTGCAATGCGTACCAAATTCTCTCTTGCTGCATGTAGTTCAGATGTTTGAAGGTAGCCTTGACGACGATTGTTTCTATTAACAGGTTTACAGTTGTAGCTAAACCGTTGCATATATGCCATCAGTCTAACGAGTCCGGAGAATGTCGATTTTAAGCTAAATATTGGATGATGAATATTAGACTGTTTGTTAATGATCAGAACAGTCTTCCGTTCTTCAAACTCAGAGGGTGGGCAATCGAGTATTGGATGATGTAGCTTCCAAGTTTTGGATGGTTGGCTTAACCACTCTGGTCCATGCCACCATAGGCATGATTCTTGCAATTGACTCGGCATCATTCCTCTAGAGATGATATCAGCTGGATTTTGATCCCCAGGAACATGATTCCAATGTCTAGGTTCCGTCAGATGCTGGATTTCAGACACCCGATTAGCAACAAATGGCTTCCAGCGTGACGGGCTACTGTTTATCCAGTGAAGCACGATGGTCGAATCCACCCAGTAGAAACACGAATACTCGTGTTTAAGACTATCTTTAACCTTTTGCCAGAGATGGCATAACAATAAAGCTGCAGATAATTCCAGCCGAGGTAAAGTGACGTTCTTCTGTCGTTTGCTATTTGCGAGTGGAGCAACTCTGGATTTAGAGCACAAAAGGTTAACAGAAACTTTTCCATCCTCAGAGACCGATTTCATATATAAACAGGCTCCATAAGCCTTCATAGACGCATCACTAAACCCATGGATTTCGATGCGATGGGTACTTCCTACCACTCTACGTGGGATACGCATGTCTTTCACAATTGAGAGCTGTTGGCGAAACTGATTCCATTGTTTATGCAATTCTTTTCTAGCGGCTCATCCCATGCCTTTTGTTGTGCCCAAAGATTTTGCATAAAGCATTTGGCTATCATTATTGTTGGACCTATGAGTCCCAATGGATCGTATAGACGCGATGCATCTGATAAGGCGATCCGCTTTGTTATTTGTTCATCTTCTGTCCAAATCGGTACGCAGAATTCCAACTCATCGGTCGCTGGGATCCATTTAAGACCCAATGTCTTAATGGAACTATTTATGTCAAGGCTGCACAATCCAGAAGTATCGCGTTGGTCTACGGGAATACTTTGCAGAATTTGGGAAGAGTTAGACGCCCATTTTCTCAAAGTAAAACCAGCACTCGACAACAAGTCAGTTAGTTGATGGCATAATTCTTCTCCTTCTGTTTGAGTTTCTACTCCGGTAAGCAAGTCGTCCATATAAAATTCATTTGCCAGTACTCTAGAGGCTTCCGGATGAGTAGAAGTTCCATGAACGGAAAGCATTTGCAAACATTTGGTTGCTAAGTAAGGAGCAGATGCAGTGCCATACGTAATTGTTTTTAGCTCATATATTCGAAGCTTATCTTCGGGACAATTCTGCCAAAGGATTCTTTGTAACGAGCGATCCTCTTTTTTAATCCATACTTGTCGGTACATCTTTTCGATGTCCGCTACGATTGCAAATTTGGGCAGACGAAAACGAATCATAATTGCGACCAAATCATCCTGAACAACTGGACCCACCATTAACGCATCATTCAACGAGAGGCCGGAGTCGGTAGCACAAGACGCATCGAACACGACTCTAAGCTTTGTAGTTAAACTGTCAGGGCGTAAAATACAGTGATGCGGTAAGTAATAAATGGGTGTGTCAATGTTCGTATGTTGTTCCGTGATTTCTTCCATATGTCCCAATTGAACATATTCCTCCAAAAAGGCTATATAAGCAGCCTTAAGGTCTTTGTTTGATGCAAGACGACGATTTAGCGAGTTCAATCTACGTTTGGCGATTTCAAACGAGTTTCCGAGTTGTGGAACGATATCCTTTTTCGTAGGAAGCGTTACAATAAACCTTCCTTGATCATCACGCGTGGTTGTTTCAGAGAAAACCTTCTCACATGATGTTTCTTCAATAGACATGGTGCTCTTTGTATAACAAGATTCGATTTCCCAAAATTTAGTTAGTTGATTTTCTAGGTCTTGATTAGTACATACCAGATTTACTATAGAGGATGTAGGACGACGTTCGAGCTCAACCCTGCCAGAAACGATCCAGCCTAACTCGGTGTTCTGTAGCATTACTTTCTCGGGTACCAGTTTAAGAATACCTTCTAGCATCAGCTCATCATAGCTCTCTCTGCCGATCAATAAATCGATGGATGATGGTTCATAGAATTTGGGATCTGCTAGAGTACAAGTGTTGGGAATGCAGTAACGTGTTTTGTTCACTTTCTCTGCAGGTAAATTCCAAGTAATGTAACGCATTACATGAAATTTCCAATTTGCCTTGAAGCTAGTGCAATGAGATTTTATGGTAAGCTGTGTCGAGTGCGATGATACATGCTTGCTTTGTCCAACTCCGCCAATTGGATGGTTCTCTCTCTTTTTAATGACCTGCAATCGCTGACACAAACGCTCAGTTACAAGATTAATCTGCGATCCTCCATCTAAAAGAGCTCGTGCCCAATGCAACGATCCGTCTGGTAACTCTATTTTTACCAAAGCTGTGGGTAATAGGATAGTAGATGGTGTTTCTATCGAATTTGTTAGCAAAGCATTGCCACAGTATGTGACCACGTTCTGATCCGCAGGTGGATCCGGTTGCGTCACTATCTCCCGGTCATTAGGAGATGCTTCAGCTGAATTACTGGTTTGTACTGGTTTGTGCAACATAGTGTGATGTTTTTTGTTGCAAACTCGGCATACACTAGATGTACAGTTCTTCATAATATGCCCAGGCAACAAACAGTTGATACAAAGCTTCTTTTCTTTGACCTTGTCATAGCGCTCTTGTACTGTCCAGCCACTAAACATGTCACACTTAAAGGGCGAATGTGAACCTTTTTTACAAAACGAGCATATCTCCATAGAATAATTTACCACGTGCACCTCACTTTTCGATCGCTGCTTCCACGACGATGTATATTGTTCTTTCTTTTGGCCTGGAGACAGCATTGCCTGCAACACTAACGCATGACTCTTCAAGAACGTTAGAAGTTCATAGTATTCTGGAACGTCAGTACTGCGATGGTGAGCCTCCCAATGCATTTGAGTAGCCGAATCAAGCCGAGAATGTAGCATGTGCGCCAGAAGCACACTCCAACCCTCTGTTGCCACACCAAGCTGCTTCGTTATGTTGACGCTTCTCTCGAAACTATCTAGAATGTGAATGAGCGACTCGTACGAATCCTTCTTCATTACCGGTATCAAAAACAAAGCATCAATATGTCGCTTCACCGCTAGCTTTTTGTTTTCATAACGAGCCTTAAGAAGCTCCCATGCCACTATGTAATTAGCCGAAGTAATCTCAATGTCCGCAATTAGCTTGTTTGCTTCCTTTGTCAATGCTCCCTTCAAATACCGCAATTTGTCCACATCTGACAGGCTTGCATTAGCATCAATCAGGCTACTAAAAGAATCGCGAAAAGGCAGCCAAGCTTCGAGAGAGCCATCAAACGTTGGCAGCCGTAATTCGGGAAGCTTTACACGAGATTGCGAAACATTTGTAGTGATCGACATACCACGTTCAATCCGTAGCAATAAGTTGAAGTGACGTTTTTCGAATCGTGCATATTCCTCCTCACCGTCCTCAAAATTCTCCATATCGGCCGTTTCCAAGACGGTTTGATGCCATTTTTCATACTCCGACGCCAGTGAGGTAAGCCGATTTGCACATCCCTTCAGAAACGTCGTGTCACCCAACGATGTACCACTCAATGCTTCTTCGATTCGCTGTAATTTGTTAAGAAAATGCTTGCGTATACATTGGTTCTTATCAATAGGCCGATGCACTTCCTTTGCTTCATCCAAACCCGCAGGGATTTCCGATGACGGTCCAGCTTCTTCCATGTCAATGGGTGCAATTTTCCATTCCTCGGATTCCGCTGGCGTTTTGTGCACATCACTTCTCCTGACCGACATTTTGTTGAGCTATTTGCGCCGACAATACTTTTTACGATGCTGCTCTTCAAAATGGCTGCGAAGCGATCTCACCAACACTTCCAAACAGGTACAGCCTGACGACACGTACACGCACACCAATGTATCTTTTCCTAAAAATTTTCCGCGTCTAATACAGCATACCCGATAGTAAGCTGAATTTGCACAATATCACACTCAATTGTATGATATTCAACAAAGTATCCTCTAACAGGAACTGTCTTCAAATTATCACCATAGATAATAACAACAAGATAAAACTCCACACGAACAAGGCGCATACAACGAAAGGAACACCTATGAACAACGCATACGATAATGCTCGACTGTTCACAAAGGCGTACGACTGTTCACGAAAGATCACCATAGATCACGATTTTCAAACGATATCCGGATTTGAAGGACCAAAATGTTAATTGAAATAAGCGAAATGATTCCAACTCTAATGCGGCACTGTTCTGTGGGTTTTTTACGATGTTTTATTTGCGATCAACTTTCTGCATGTGCTCTGTTCTCGATCTCCTAGCGAACACACACTCACACAACGCTTCGGCTTGTGGTTTGACAGTTCAAAAACGCGGTAATCTGTCAGCGCGCAGGTTGCGTCACTCGGTGGCTGTCAGCGGCCATGATACCAAGCATTCTTAACACTTTTTATTATTGGCTTCTATGGATCTATACATGGATCCTGACTTGCGTTTGTCTTTGGCCGACATTGTCGTGATTGAGTGAAATTCACGGCACGTTGAATATTTAAAATATACACTTGTATTATTCTGCACTTGTATTATAACAGTATTGCACAAAATTTATAACTGTACAGAGCACGCATAACAACACCGAGTGAAACGACTGCCCGAATCGTATTGACACAAACATAAATTGCGCGGGTTTTTATAAGACAGAAAAGAGGTAGGATTTTCTATTTTCTTATGTAACGGACTATTTAGTACCTTTATTTTAAGGTACTTATGTAACAGGATAAACACTAGCAGGTGTAATGTTTAGATATTTACCCATTGAATCCTTGTATAAACCAGGATAATACTTTGATTTTTAAGCAACACAATTATGCAGGCCAGATACACAGGTAAAGAAAATTATTATTACATTTCTCTTGGGCAATGGCTATTTGATCAAAAGAACAAAATAACAGAACAATCTGAACTCATTGGTTGAACTTCGATTCCATGCTAACTATTGAGTATGTGCTTTTTAGTTGGCACGTTTTTTCATACAAAAAAATGAAATTTTTCTCGGCAGACCATGAGATTTTTGTGAAATTAAAAAAAACCGGTATTCTGATACAAACTATTGAATTCTGACTGTAGTTGAACGCTTATTAGTTGGCATGCTTTTAAATTGAACACTTGATACTTGGTTGACAGTTCAATTTAAAAGCATGCGTTTGTATGGAAAACAGGGTTTGTTAAATTTGATATTATTTATTAAAAGTTTACCATATGGCTGGTCCAGATCGAACTATTTTATTTTTTTTCTTTTGACTCTACAACCGTTGTCGGTCAAGGCCTGTCTGTACCACTTGTCGTGTTGGCTTTCAGTGAATTTTGGATAAACCCCCATAGCAGGATAGTCAGTCCTACGTATGGCGGCACGGTCTATTTGGGGCTTGAACCCATGACGAGCATGTTGTTAAATCGTACGAGTTGACGACTGTACCACGAGACAGGCATAATTAATTAATTAATTAATTAATTAATTAATTAATTTTAATTTAGATTGTAATAATCACGCTCATAATAAAATTTTATCGTTTATGTTATGTCATAATATAATTTATGCATGCATTGTATGGTGGTCTCGCTTGAATTCCTCCAGCCAGGCGGGCATTTATAACCGGGTTTCAAACAAAAGTGTTAACTGTCCTTTACTGCTCTCGTGGGTTCAGGTATACTTGGGGTGGGTCATACGATTAATTTTACGATACGATCCGGAGTCTCACGGAATCGATCCCGAACCATGGTTGCAGTAAGGGTTGCTAGATCACTTTAGGAATGAAATTCGACCTGTGGGTGCAGCGAGTTTGGGTCAACCCGAATAATCAGTAGGTACGTAAAAGTATAAGCATTTCCGACCCGGTGCTTGGGCCTACTTTACCTACTTGTACCTTTCGGGTCGACCCGAACGACTACTGGTCACTTACGGATGACACTGACCCGGTAAGTTCGGATCGACCCGCTCATCACAAAGCCACGACGTACAAGCCAAGATGTACACGTGCGATCCCGGTTATTGCTGCATCCCGGATTTCGTTTGGCGTCCGCAACCCCATAATCTGCGTGTCCGGTATGCTAACCACGGCAGCGAAATTAACTAGCCGCATATTAAACTATATAAACATAAAACACATTAAATGCACAACGATATGCCACGATTTTTATAATTTTACCGGTACACAAGTGAATGGGCGGGGAGGGAAATGGAATAACTCGGTAAATAATAGTACAAACACTTTTGTCACAAATCTAACATTATATTTGGATATGGCATAATTCTTTTACATTTGCAAAAAGAGCATATACCTCGATGCATGTTGTTGTTATTTACCTTTTTTGTTGACTTTGTTAACATGATGTCTACCTCTTGGGCCGAGGTACAAACAGGCATAAATATCACTACAACACTTTGTTTTCCAACACTTTTCATATTTAAATTAACTGTGCACGTCGAAGTAACATTAAACACATTAATACACTTCACTATAACAAGTTTTTGTTCACATTATCACGCAGAATCAAGGAGATTAAAAACATCAACATTCGAAACGTCAAACTTTGCCACTTTGTATGAAGTCAAATGTGGTAGTAAGAATGAGACAGACTGACCGGCAAAAATTGGGTGCAAATAAAAAACGAGTTCTCCAGCTGAAATAGCCGTCGACATACGCACACAATCAAACACGGCTTGTTCCAATACGCTGGGTTCGTTTTGTGTTAGTGACAAGCGCACTCAAAAAGCAAAGCGCGCTCTCACCGCAGCGCGTTTCTCCTTGCTTCCTCAAGCTTCCTCATACCCCTCGGCCTGAATCACTCAAAATTTCGGGTCTCATTGTTTGCGTGGAAGTGTGCGTAGAGGCACCCGTAATACCGAACTATACTTCACGCGCACTATCAATATTTAAGTGGTACAGTGTGTATCCTAAATGCACGAGATACTTTCCACGGCAACACCACTACAAACAACCGCACTTCCTTATAACACGACCTTGTTCTATAGTGGCGGCTTCACCCGCGTTGCACAAGATTAGCACGTTCCGCGCTTCTGCCCCTCAGCAGAAAAAGGCCCGCGGCCAGAACCCGCTACACGCACGGAAACCACAGGCAGAACCAAATTCCTTGTCCAGGAAAAGCACCAGTGTATCGCACCAAAACACTATAAAAAACAGCTTCGATCAGAAGCGACAGCAAAAGCACGTCCTTCATGACTCAACTCCAATCAATCAAATGTCAAAAGTGCGTATGTGTGTGTGTGTGTGTGTGTGTGTGTGTGTGTGTGTGTGTTTATGTGTGTGTGTGTGTGTGTGTGTGTGTGTGTGTGTGTGTGTGTGTGTGTGTGTGTGTGTGTGTGTGTGTGTGTGTGTGTGTGTGTGTGTGTTTGCGCGCGTGTTTGTATGTGTGCGTGCGTTTGGAAACCCCAAAACTATTTTATTCTGATGCGTACATTTTCATCCGCTGCGTCTACAAAGTCCATGCAATTTCGATCTCGCTACCTGAGAGACAACACAACCATTGGCATTGGCATCTTTGCGATCGGCTCTGCTGTTGGGGGTATTAAAAAGACACACGATCTAAGCAAACGAGCGTGTGATATGTTGCACATTTATTTCTAATTCAGCTAGCGGGCGCAAGTGGAAACAACATTTTGAAGTGAATCCATACAAAAGAGGATTCTGGATTTGTTTATTACGGTGCGCGTATGGTGCTGCACCTGTCCGTCCAGACTCTGGTGACTTGTTGGTTTGGAGTAGTTATTATGACGCCGATTGCCGGCAGTCCTTCCCCGAGTGTGGACTGCTATGTTAAATTCTCCTTCTTCTTATGATTATTATTATTATTATTATTATTATTACTATTATTGTCATTATGGCCTACGCGATCATACCGACCTATTCAGGACTTGAGTACCACGTAGCCGGATAGTCAGCTCTTGCTACGGCGGACGGTTCATACGCGGTTAGAACCCACGCCGGGCATGCAGATGTGAGTAATGAGGTGCCGCGGGATCGCTCCTATCCAGCGTGCAACTTGCATACTGCCACACTGTCTTCTGCCCGATGCATACGCTGCAGGCAGGGGGAAGAATGCACCTCCACGATAAAAAAAAAACACCCAGTCATGAACCAGCGGTGGACCTAACGGTAGGCGGACTAGGCGGTCGCCGAAGATCTCTAGTCTGTAGTATGCCGTATGTCTACAAGTGGACAGATTATTAGCGACAAGGGCAAAGATGATCGTTTGGGCTCCGTGCCCCCCCCCCTCCCCCATCCGCCGGCAATTTAAGTTCAATCTACTGTACTGTTCAATCTTCCAACAGCTGTGTGTCAGTACCCCCTGCTCCCGGTCATCAGTTACCATTGACAGGGGCCTCAATTCGTCTTTCCGCCTTTCATGAACACCTTCCTTTCTTTGACCGATTGATCATAACATTCCGGAAGAAAACACATTTGGCGAAAGTGTTGCACACACACGCACGCTCACACCCACGCGCAGATGGCTCAGGATATCTATGTAATCTACAACATACGAAAGCAAAAGCTTAGGGTAACAAAGTTATGCTTGATGCTTAACACGTTCAGCACGATGACATGTCCCAGGGACTACCAGTGAACTTTCCAGGATGCTGGTTTCACAATCAGCTTGCGTTCTTGATGCTGGCAGAACGGAATTTTGATGAAAATCAGCGTCGGGCTGAACGTGTTAATGCGAATTAGGGTTCTGCGCGTTGCACAGCAAACCCTCCAGCGTAAACTAGCGATTCCTTAGTCATTTTTACATTGCAGCAATTGAACTTATTGCGATTTTTTGGTTTGATTTGTGAAAATGCAACTTCATCGCCGCAATGTTTGTTAACGGCATTTTTGGCGCCACAACAACTCGCGAGCATTGACCACACGCGAGAAAGAGATAGCGCTATGGAGGGAAAAAGCACGGACGACGGCTGACAGCGATTGGCCGTCTGACGCACCAACACATCCAAACCTTCGGCAGCGCGCTCAGGCGAGGGGTATGAGGCGGACCCAGGGACGGGCAGCTCGACGAGCTGCTCGACAAATTTGCCGTTGGAGAGAAAAGGAAGGCATGATAAAATTCTCAGAACGCCTTCCGTCGCTTTGCACAGCGAGTCTGCGCTGGCCAGCGCAGATTTTGGTACATTTTCTGCGCTGGAAACTGCTCGAATTTGCGCAGCGGGATGGGTTTAAGTTCCAGTATGACTGCCTATTTACCTGTTATGGGTCATCAAAAAGTCACTAAAAACCATGCCCCGGTGTGGCACAGGCAGATCTTGGCCGACAACGGTTGCTGTGGCAAAGAAGAAGATGTTTGACTACTATATTATACTATTAAATGTCATGACATATGGGTCCAAATTTTCCTTCCACAGGGCTCACTGTCACGGATTATTATTGACCCGTGCCCCATCTTCTGCAAGACTATTTGTGTACCAAGCAGCCATGGGTATCCTGGAGTGCTAAATGCTGATACAAAACATTAAACTAACTGCATTCAACTGTGTTGCTTCATCATGTGCGCATATAAAAAAAAAACCCATGACCCAGGAATGTCCTTATTCCGTGTATATTATTGTTCCATTACTTTTCCCAATTGGAGTTGTAGTTCATTTCAGATTTACAGGACAGTTCAGTTGTAATGTCACTGCTGAACCATAAGATTATTTTTCCCGCAAGATATACTTTCAATGGATGAATAAATACTAAAATTCAATAAATCATTTTTTTAATGTTTAACGCAACTCGTACTGAGCCTTATCCACCCATCTGCGTATAGAGGCCCGATTTATGGAAAATATAAATCCGCTATATGCATGTTAAAGTTGTTCACTTAGTCCTAGTTATACAGCTCCGATTGTTTCACTTTATTGCATTGTACCACGCGTTTTTGGGTTGATGTAGGGGAAGATAGGTAAAGACGGACACTGCGGGTAAGATGGACTCTTCTCATAAATGCATGAAAAAGGTAATTTTCGAGTAATTCAACAATGTAGAATCCAAACTGAAGGTAAAATAACACATTTGAGAACATTTTTGGCATAATATATATAAAATTGGTTAAATCCACGAACAAAACAAATTTTCAATCGTACGCACCCTTGTGAATCTAATTTGACTACTGCAGATCTTAAGCTCTACAACTTGTATTGTTTATATTTCCGGAAGTTTTATTTCATGAATGGGTTGTCATGATCATTAATGAAAAAACTGGCGAAAGAACGAGGGTAAAAGCAATACAAAATATTGTTTTCTGGTGGTTTAAACATTCTGACATCAAAGCGGGAAAGACGGACACCTTGTTGTAGGGAAAGATGGACACCGAATTTATTGATTTTTTTACATCTTATATCAATTGGTGATGAATATAATTCTTCAAATATCATAAATAAAGGTATTCCGATGCTATAAATCAATCAGTAACTAGAGAAAGTATTGAAATAAGCGAGAAATTAAACACCGGTCAAAATAGTAGCCATTCGTTATGCTATTACTCGCTCGACGCTGATGAGGCGCTTCACGAAATCCAATATCTTCTCACGACTTGGACAACTTTAAGCAATAAAAAGATGGGGCATTTATACGACATTGTCCAGGAATAGATGAGAAATTCAAATGGATTACAAAAATCAAATGTTAAATTTTGACATGGTGGAAAATGGATTAAACTGTTAACAAGTCCCTCATGAATACTGGGGTCGTGGACTTTTTGCGGAGTAATTTCCTAAAAGGAAGTTCTAGACTGTTGTTCTGTAAGCTAGAGCAACGTCAGCTGTAAGTGCGCGATATGTCAATAATGCTTGAGATGCTGCATTCTACGATATATTACAAGCGCCGTTTACAATTCCTAAATTCATGGCTGAATGAATCGTCGTTGCAATAGACCAAGAATTGGTTTATACACGTACCAGGACGTGGAAAGCGATAAAATTTGTTAAAATATTGTAAAACTTTTCACTTTCTAACCTTTTCTACAGGTGTCCATCTTACCCTTCATGGTGTCCATCTTTCCCATATCAGGTGTCCGTCTTACCCGAACATTTCAAAACTTCACGAAAAAAAAAATGTTTTTCATTCATAAAAAAAACGCAAAAATCGATGGAAACTTTAAAGTTTTAACACATTTTCTGATAAAACATGAGTGTAAGATAATGTATGCACATTTTCATGGTCGTTGCACTTATATATCCCTAGATTTTTCCCATTTCCCTTAACGTGTCCGTCTTTACCTACCTTCCCCTACCATGAAAAATTGTAATTGTTCAACGTTCATAGCGTACGATTTTGCAATCCTTTCAAGCAAGCATTTTACTGCACTTGGATGATGGTTCGTAGTAAGTAGGGGAAGGTAGGTAAAGACGGACACTGCGGGTAAGATGGACACTTCTCATAAATGCATCAAAATGGTAATTTTCGAAAAAATCAACAATACAGCATCCTAACTTAAAGTTAAACAACACATTCGAAAACATTTTTGGCATCATATATGCAAAATTGGTTAATTTTCAATCATGTGCACCCTTGTGGATCTAATTTGACTACTGCCGATCTTAAGCTCTACAACTTGTATTGTTTATATTTCCGGAAGTTTTATTTAATGAATGAGTTGTCGTGATCATTAATGAAAAAAATTGGCGAAAGAACGAGAATGAAAGTAATACAAACTATTGTTTTCTGATGGTTTAAACATCCGGACACCAAAGCGGGAAAGACGGACACTTTGTTGTAGGGAAAGATGGACACCGAATTTATTGATTTATTTTACTTCTTATATCAATTGGCGATGAATAGATTTCTTCAAATACCTTAAATAAGGGTATTCCGAAGATATAAACCAATAGGCAACAAGAGAAAGTATTGAAATAAGCAATAATTGAAACACCGGTCAAAATGGTAGCCATTCGTTATGCTATTACTCGCTCGATGCTGATGAGGCGCTTCACGAAATCCAATATCTTGTAACAAGCAATAAAAAGATGAGGCATTGATACAACATTGTGATAAATTATCACTAAAAAAAGCTGGTTGTGATATACGGATTACCGAAAACCGAAGAGAATGGATAAGCCGTTGTGTCCTTTGCGCCAATCAATTTGCTACTGTTTATTCACTTGTCATTTCATTACATAGTTCATTTGCTTTTCATCCTAATCCTAAGAGTTCATTCTCCAATTCCCATCCGTAACTGATCTAGTTCAATTGAAATATTTCACTATTTGAAACAATTCACGAAAACATGCAATTTCGATAAATCAAATTTTCTAAACTAACTACAATGCAATTTAATTCAATTTCCAACATTCCGGCCACCAAAGAAAGTATTTCTTTAAATTATCTGAGAAATTAAATTGTAATCAATAAGAAAAAGGAAGTAGTTCTGCCTAAATTCTCCTGATCAGTAAATGTTGTGCATGTGTTGATCTGTCACTGAGTGAATAGTGTCGTGTGTATGTGCGGTGTGATTGTTTACATTTGTATCCTCGTGTTATTTCGCCTATCATTTCATTCGTTGGACGAATCGAGGTTAGGAAGTATCGCAATTCTAGCTGTGGCTCGAACAATCTGTTTTCCTGCTGCTGTGTATAGTGTTACAACCCTAACGATACCATCCTTTCCTGGGTGTAACTTTGTGATCCTTCCCATAGGCCATAAGGTAGGTGGCACATTATCTTCCTTGATTATTACCAGTTGTCCCTCTTTTAGCTGTACCGGTTGAGCCATGGAATGTTTTGCGCGGGCCTGAAGCTGTTGTAGGTATTCCGGATACCAACGCGACCAAATGGATTGTAAATGTTTTTGCACCAAATCGAACTCCTTCAACCTATTCGCTGGAACCTGGCTTCTATCAACTCGCGGTAGTGACAACATGTTTGACCCAACTAAAAAATGTCCTGGGGTTAGCGGTTCCGTATCTGAAGGATCACTCGATAGTGGAACTAAAGATCGAGAATTCATGCACAGTTCAACCTCAGCTAACAATGTGACCATTCCTTCCTGAGTAAGGCTCGTGCTACCTAACGTGCGGATGAGATGTTGTTTCGCTGACCGTACTGCCGCCTCCCACAAACCACCGAAGTGGGGTGCCCTAGGTGGAATGAATTTCCACTTGATTTCGTTGTTGCTGCACCAGTTAAACACCTCGTTACGCTCCTGTTCACTGCACTTGAACATTTCATAGAGGCGATGAAGCTCGTGTGCAGCTCCCTTGAAGGTGGTAGCGTTATCAGAATGCAGCTCAGCAACCTTCCCTCTGCGAGCCACGAAACGCCGTAATGCTGCCAGAAAAGCTGTTGTAGTGAGGTCACTCACTAATTCGATGTGGACAGCTCTAGTTGCAAAGCACACGAAAATAGCGATGTATGCTTTCGTCGGACTTCGATTACGTACAGGTGATTTTAGGTAAACCGGTCCACAGTAGTCGATGCCAGTAACCGAAAACGGCCTTGTTGGTGAAACCCTTGAAACAGGAAGATCGGCTACGGCTTGTTTCACCAGCGTGGGTTTGGCCTTGAAGCATCTGTGGCACCGATGATAAACAGCCTTCGTAAGATTGCGTCCACCGATTATCCAAAACCGCTGACGAAGGATGGATAGTAAATGTTCTGGTCCGGAATGCAAGTACTTCTGATGGTATGCCTCTGCCAATAGCGTGGACAGCTGATGCTTCGAAGACAGTATGATTGGGTGCTTGGTTGAATCGGGTAAATTTGCATTGCTAAGTCGACCCCCAACACGCATGATTCCTGCTTGGTCGATAAATGGCGATAACCATTTTAGCTTCGAGCTACGTGATAGCTCCTTACCATTTGCGATATGGTGTCGATCCTCTGCAAACGAATCCTGCTGGGCTAAGTGACACAACCATAACTCGGAATGATCTAAATCATCGCTTGTAAGTGGCGGAACTGAAGCAATCAGATCCTGAATTGTGCCATTCGTTGTAAGCCTTTCCGATGATTTCTTTGCCGTCAAACATTGAATGAACCGTAAACAGTATGCAGCAGTTCGACGAAGTTTTAGGTAAGTAGAAAACCGTGAAAATAATCTGCTGTTAAAGTTGTTGACGGTGGCTACTGCAGCAACTGGTAATTTTACTACTCGTTCCTCTTCCGTTAATTCACCTTCTTCTCTTGCAGGTTCTCTTTTGGCCAGTCGTCTTCCATGCCACTAAGCCAACGTGGCCCATGCCACCACCGATGACATGATTCCAATTTGTCCGGAAGAAGACCACGCGATACATCGTCTGCTGGATTGTCCACGCCAGGAACATGATACCAGCATTTAATCCCCGTTTCAGCTTGAATTTGCGCCACTCTGTTCGACACAAAGGGCTTCCAGCGTCGTGGTGAAGATTGCAACCAGTATAACACGGTCATTGAATCTGTCCAACCAAATGCATCATATGTACCGGGGAGTGATTGGCTGATCTTCCGGAATAGTTGCGTTGCTAATTTCGCTGCACAGAGCTCAAGCCTAGCGATTGAGTTGGTGTTCGTCAACGACACAACCTTTGATTTAGCAGCCATAAGTTGCACCGAGACCCCTGAATGAGCTTCTGCTCTGACGTAGCAACACGCACCATATGCGTTTTGCGAAGCATCTGCGAAGACATGCAACTGCACGCGTGTAGCCCCTCTAAGCGATATGAATCTAGGAATGCGTATTTGGCGCAGCAATGGCAGTTTATAGTGAAACGCTGCCCATTCCCTTTGGAGATGTGATGGAAGCTCGCTATCCCAGTCCCAAGGCTTCCCGTTTACCTTCAAGGACCACAATTGTTGCATGAACATTTTGGCAATAACGATAATTGGGCTCAGCAAACCAAGCGGATCGAAGATTTTGGCAATGTACGATAATGTCAGCCTCTTTGTTAAGACGGTTGCAGTGGGTGGCAGATCAATCCGAAACTGAAACATATCTACTGCTGGTTCCCAAACAAGTCCCAGTGTTGACACAACTTGAGGATCATGCAACTCTTGTGTTGGTAGAGCTGCCAAATCATCTGATGGGACGCCCTGGAGTGCTTCTGGTACGTTGGATGCCCATTTTTTTAACGCAAAGTCAGCCGAATTAAGCATTTGCGAAATCTGTGTACGTATTTCGATTGCATCTGAGATTTCCTCTGTTCCCGATAATAGATCATCCACATAAAAATCACGTACTGAGTATGGTGATCATGAGCTATTTGCTTCAATGTCCTCGTTGCCAAGAATGGTGCGGATGCGGTGCCGTATGTTACTGTTAGTAATTGGAAGGTTTGGATTGGTTCTGACGGATCTTCCCTGTAACGTATACGGAGGTACTGATGGTCTCGCTCCTCGTGGAGAATCTGGCGGTACATCTTTTCCACGTCGGAAGATAGCGCAATTGCACGTGATCGAAAACGAACGATGATTGAGAAGAGGTCGTCTTGGATTACCGGTCCCACCAATAGCTTATCGTTCAATGAGTACCCTGACGAGGTTTTGCAAGATGCATCAAATACAACTCGCACCTTAGTAGTTGTGCTCGTCTCTTTTGTCACCGCATGATGTGGCAGGTAGTAGTGCTCGCATAAATCGTCGACCGGTTCGGTAAGCCGTTTCATATGACCCAGACGCTCATACTCTTTCATAAATTTAATGTATTCTTCCTTCATTTTAGGATCAGCCCTTAAACGTCGCTCAACAGCTAAGAGTCGACGATCAGCAATTTACTTTGACGATCCTAAAACGACACAAGGATTAGAGCTTTGTGGCAAACATACAACATACCTGCCAGATGCATCTCTGGTTGTAGTGGCTACGAAATGCTTCTCGCAGGCATTCTCTTCCGCTGATAGTATCGGATCCTCAGCGACTGTTTCGATCTCCCAAAAGCGTTCCATTATCGATTCCAGTGAAGGCGTGACGTTGGTAGATAAGTGGCATAGCTGCGAACCATGAGAACCACCAAACGATGCATTCCCTGCGACAACCCAGCCGAAAGCAGTCTCCACAAGCCATGGTTTCCCTTCGCCGAGGGAACGTTTTTTACCGGAATGAAGCTCCCAGTATGTATCTCCACCGATGATGATGTCGATCTTGCCAGGTACATAGAACGAAGGATCAGCAAGCGGCAAGCTCGGCATTTCCCATGATGATGCATCAATTGGAGCCGTTGGTATGTGCATAAAGGGAGAGTCTAAGATGAGCAACTCCAGCTGAGATGCATGAGTGTTGATCCTCGATTCGACGGTTGCAACAATCGAACCTTTCATCAGCTGTGACGCATTTCCGATACCTGCGACGGACACGTTGACCTTGTTGCGAGTCATCCCGAGAAGCTTCCGAGCAAGCGTGTTAGAGACAAAGTTCGACATAGAACCCGAGTCGAGAAGTGCTCTTGCTTCATGTCTCTTTCCGTATCCGTCAACGATGTATAGCAGAGCCGTTTCCAAAAACACCATACCATCATTGTTTTGAATAGCCATCGCGACCATTGAGCTAGGCGTATGAACGGGTGCATGCAATAGTGTATGATGACGCTGATGACATATACGACATGTATAGTCCGATTTGCATGCCTTCACCTGATGAGAATCACCCAGACAATTCCAGCACAGATGCTTTGAGGAAACAAACTCACGACGTTGATGCACATCCTTGCCATTGAACACCGGACAGCTACGTAGAAGATGGCCATCAGCACACTGCAGGAGACACTTGGAACTTGATGTAACCGTTGGTGTCGACCGCGAAGATGCTACATTTGCGATCGATCTACGTGCTTGTGGAGGACGATTGGAGCCGGCCACCTTACTCGAACGTTCACCAGATTCACTCGCGAAATTGTTTGTAGATTTAAGGATTTGTATACGGTCTTCCACAAATTGTATCACATCACTATATTTGTCCCTTTTGAAATGCACTGAATGTTTTTCCCACGCCAAAAGTGTCGCACGGTCGAGCTTCATAAGAAGCATGTTTGAGAGTGGCGTGTCCCATGAATCCACTGGCTCCTTCAGCTTCACAAAACCGTTCACATATCGCAAAAATTCGTCCACTAGGTTTGTCAGCTTGTCCACACACTCTACATGTACAGCGGGAAGATAATGCAACTTGCGATAATATTCCCGCACGAGTAACCGAGAATTGTCATAGCGTTTTAGAAGCTGTGCCCACGTAACTGAATAGTTATCGTCTGTTAATGCAGTGTGTTCGAAAGGAAGCGCCGCTTCTCCCTTCAATGATGATAGCAAGTATTCGAGCTTTGCTATCGATGGAAGCTCGGATGAAGCGTCGATCATCGCTATGAAGCGATCGCGGAACGAAAGCCATTTCGTATGATCCCCATCGAAGGTTGGCAGCTCGATCTTTGGAAGGCGTAAGTGTGGGGTGTTTGGCCGACCAAATGCGAACGTAGACGAAGCCAAACCTGTCGTTTCGTTTAGCGACACTTCTTCCTTGCGTAAATTTTCCCGAAAGAAAGTTTTAAGCTTCCTGCACCGTCCTTCTATCTCGATTCTTTCTTTGATGCACAATTCGATGGCCTCATTACTGTCGTCGAGCTCTTCAAGCTTGGCTATCGCGATGAAAAACTCCTCCTTATGCCTGTCCAAGTCTGCTGACGCCTCCGGGATTTGCTTGGCGTCATCGCCGGAAAAGCTTTCACGAAACCGTTCGAGGGCAGTGATGTATTCCACTGCGATCCTTTTCTTTAGTTGGAAGGCTTTTATCTTCTTATCCATTTTCACTCACACTCACGTTACGAGAAACCGAACCGAAACAAATTTACGTGGCGCGAAATTTGAAAATGCGATGGCGATCGATCGTTGGCCGTTGCCCCTGATGCAGGGCGATTTGCGATGGCGGTAAACGACGACGATGAATCAGCACACTTGCTGCTCTTGATACAGAGCGAATTGCCGAGCTCTTGATGCAGAGCGATGAATAGAAAATCCGTAATCACAATCCGGTTCGAAGGACCAATAAATGTGATAAATTATCACTAAAAAAAAGCTGGTTGTGATATACGGATTACCGAAAACCGAAGAGAATGGATAAGCCGTTGTGTCCTTTGCGCCAATCAATTTGCTACTGTTTATTCACTTGTCATTTCATTACATAGTTCATTTGCTTTTCATCCTAATCCTAAGAGTTCATTCTCCAATTCCCATCCGTAACTGATCTAGTTCAATTGAAATATTTCACCATTTGAAACAATTCACGAAAACATGCAATTTCGATTAATCAAATTTTCTAAACTAACTACAATGCAATTTAATTCAATTTCCAACAAACATAGTACAGGATAAGAAATTCTATGGGATTACAAAAATCAAATGTTGAATTTTGACATGGTGGAAAATGGATTAAACTATTAACAAGTCCCTCAAAAAATACTGGGGTCGTGGCCTTTTCGCAGAGTAATTTCCTTAAAGGAAGTTCTAGACTATTGTTCTGTAAGCTGGAGCAACGTCAGCTGTAAGTGCGCGATATTTCAATAATGGACCACTCCACCACTATTTCAAAACACCACTCGCCCGCGCCACGTATGTTCTAATTCTATCGCGATAATAAGACACCAAATAATCACGACAAACTGATTGACCAGGAGTTGGTTACCAAAATATCACCAATCAGATCAGACGTCACAACGGCCATGTGCGTCTTACCCCTGATCATCGCACATGTGTACGTGAACCGAAATGAATTTCATTTCAATCACGAGTGCTGGTGATAGAACCAGTGACATTTCGAAATTGATCACAGACAAACAAAGTCACGTCAAAGTGACCGACCAAGAGGTGGTTGCTGAAATGTCACCAATCTGGTCACACGTCAAAACGACTATGTTCATCTTGCGTCTGATCATCGCACTTGTATACGTGAGCTGATTTGAAGTTCGTTTCAGTCATGAGCGTTGGTGAATGAAACAGTTATATTTGGCAGCACTGTACACGGCCAGCAATAGTCATGATTATGCTTATGCGGGCATTAAGCTAAGCTTGTCAGTCAGAGTATCGCGTTGGACTCAAGAATTCACATGTCGTGTTCAGCATGTCATGACGCACTTTTATTGACTATCAACAATGAGCATCAAGCTACCACGGATACGTTCATTGTTTTCGCTGGTGAAAATTTCGTGATACTCATGACATTTTGCAGCACTGGTCACGAGTTTTCGGGTCTCGACACACACACGCACACAGCGCGGGGAAAGTGACTGTTCATTCTATCATGTCGCGATCCCCCACCCCGCCCGGCACTAGGGATGAGGATGCGCTACATGATAGCTGAACCAGCCTTTCTTCCGATAAGGTAGCCGTACTCGCTCGTGCGGGAGGGGGGGTTGGTGGAGGGTGCGTGATCGCGTGCGCGACTTCGGGGGCGCGTGCTCGCGCGCGCGCTTTCGTGAGTGCGTGCTGGCGTGCGCGCTTTCGTGCGTGCGTGCGTGTGTGTGTGCGTGCGTGAGTGCGTGCGTGCTGGCGTGCGCGCGTTCATGCATGTGTGCGTGTGTGTGTGTGTGTGTGTGAGTTTGAGCGCGCGTGTTTGTGTGTTTGTGTGTGTGCGTGCGTTTGGAAACCCCAAAACTATTTGATTCTGATGCGTACATTTTCATCCGTTGCGGCTACAAAGTCCATGCATTTTCGATCTCGCTACCTGAGGGACAACACAACCATTAGCATTGGCTCTGCTGTTGGGGGTATTAAAAAGACACACTGTTTCGATAGCTCTTATTTCAATGAATTCTTTATTGCTACTAAAATTTCATAGGTTTCAATATTTGATCTTAAATGTCTCTACACAGCCGAAGTTCTTCTCTCCACAGCCGAAGCTCACCTCTCCACAGTTCATTCTCTATTCTAGAAACTCACCAAATTCCCGTCAAACATTTTCAACCTGCTTCCCCAAGATTATGCGTAACATTTCGGCCACCAAAAACGTATGTTTTTAATTATTGTTTGTTACTGGCAAAATGGCAATCTTCGTAACAGGTCTCTGGACCTCCTTTCTATTCGCAAACCTCACAGTTACAACTCGTGTAACGTTATCAGCTCCTGGATGAATTTGACTGATTCGTGCTAAAGGCCATTTACAAATTGGTACATTTTCCTCCTTGACTATCACTAACCTTCCCACTTCAATCTCACATGCAGAATTATTCCATTTTGTTCGCTTTTGCAAAGAATGCAAATACTCTTGCTGCCATCTACGCCATATCATTTGTACATATCGCTGAACTTGTCTCCAATGATCTAACCGATTAGACGGGATATCTGTTACATCGACCTGAGGTACGCACTGTAGATTGGTTCCCACGAGAAAATGTCCAGGGGTCAAAGCTTCCAGGTCATTTGGATCGTTGCTGGCGGGTACCAACGGCCTAGAGTTTAAACAAGCCTCGATCTCTGCCATTAGAGTTGACATGTCTTCAAACGTCAACTCACCATTCCCTAAGACGCGAATCATATGATGCTTCATGGATTTTACGGCGGCCTCCCACAGTCCTCCGAAGTGTGGTGCTCCAGGAGGGATGAAAGACCATTTGATACCTTGGTCCGCGCACCATCTAGTTGTCTTCTCCCGATGTTCATCAGAGTTTAGCAGTTTGTAGACTTCCTGCAGCTGGCTACACGCGCCCTTGAAATTCGTACCATTGTCCGAATGTAGCTCAGCGACTAGTCCTCTTCTGGCAACAAAACGTCTCAAGGCGGCTAAAAATGCAAGAGATGTTAAATCTGATGCCAACTCAATGTGGACAGCCTTGGTTACAAAACAGACGAACAAACAAATATAACCCTTTTTCGATGCTGCACGCCGATGTGTTCCCTTCATCATAATAGGCCCCGCGTAATCAACTCCACTGATGGAAAACGGTCTTGCTTGCCTAACTCGCTGTAGAGGAAGATCCGCCATTGGTTGCTGCAATAGTCTTGGTTTGCATCGTGTGCATCGCATACAATTATGGATGATACTCTTAACGACATTTCGACCGCCTACTATCCAATACTTCTGCTGAATAGTGTTTATCATGATTTGAGCTCCTCCATGCATTAGCGTCTTGTGATAGTAGGTAGCAATTAGTATAGCAATGCGGTGTTTTCCTGGCTCTAAAATTGGATGTTTATGCTCCTCATCTATGTCTGAATTGCACAACCGACCTCCAACTCGAATTAGACCATCGTCCTTGCAGATTGGACTCAACAATTTCAACGGTGATGAACGACTAATAGGTCTCCCCTGCTTCAGCGATTCGATTTCCTTAGCATACAATTCTCTTTGCACCAAGCGCATTACGATCTTCTCCGCTCGTTGTACCGATTCTATCTCATTAGTTTCTGTGTTGTGCGCATCACCCTTTCGTTCATCAAAGAATTTGTAGACGTAGGATACTACTCGCTTCAATTCATCAAAAGTATCACTAGCCTCGCAAGCACGATTGATGAACGACTCCACATTTACCGTACTAGTTAGTGCGCATGTAATGCGCTCTTCTTCAACGACCTTAACATCCTCGTCATTTGAAATTTTATAAGTTGGCCAAGCAGTTTGGTCCATTTGCAGCCAATCTGGTCCACTCCACCAAAGATCATCTTTGATTATTTCGGTTGGAAATCTTCCTCTTGACACTGCGTCAGCGGGATTGTGTATACCAGGAACATGTCGCCATTCGATACCTTGAGTTGTGCATTGAATTTTGCGATACTCTGTTTGCCACAAAAGTTTTCCATCGATTGGGAGAAGATTTCAACCAATATAACACAGTAGTAGAATCGGTCCAGCAGTATGGTTTTACTTCCATGTTGATCGTTTTTTTCACTTTAGTTATCAGTTTGCTAAGCAAATGAGCAGCGCACAGTTCGAGTCTTGCTATGGTGTGCTTCTTAGACAATGGTGCCACCTTTGATTTGGACACAAATAGCCGTGACGACATTGTCCCGGCTGAATCAATACTTCGAACATATACACATGCACCGTAGCCGCTTTCTGAAGCATCGCCGAACCCATGAAGTTGAATGGTATCTGGATGAGCAATAGCAACCAGCCTCGGAACGCTGATCTCCTTTAGATGAACAAGTTGTGTTTCAAATAGTTGCCATTCCTCACGCAGTTGGCGTGGAAGTTTTACGTCCCATTCATATTGCTTGTCGTCTTGATCTCTTAGCGTCCACAAATGCTGCATAAATTGTTTCGCTTTAGCCTTTACTGTATCGATTATACCCAGTGGATCATATATCCGAGCTAAAGTCCGATAAACGCTACGCCTTGTTACTACCTGCTCACCTTCGATCTCCGGCACTCGTATACTCAGCAAATCAGATACAGGATTCCAAACAAGGCCTAAAGTTGTAACTGCGCAGTTTGAATTTGATTCATACAACAGCACTGGGTCTTGAGGTCCCTTTATGGCATCTGGTAACACTTGCGGACAATTTGACGCCCACTTTCGCAACGGAAACCCACCTCTATCTAGTAAGGATTTTGCTTCAAAACAAAGTTGTCTTGCTTCCTCTTCGGTATCTGCACCCGTGATAAGATCATCGACGTAAAAATCTTCCTTTCTTGAAGCAGCGAGCGGAAATTGCACTCGATGATCTTCGATTATGCTATTCAGTGCTCGGATGGCTAGGAACGGTGCTGCTGAAGTACCGTATGTGACGGTATTAAGCTCAAAGGTTTCAATCGGCTCATTTGGTTTAGATCTCCACAGGATTCGCTGAAATCGACGATCTTCAGGATTTATCCACACTTGCCTATACATTTTTGCCACGTCAGCTGTGACTGCAACTGCTCTTGTTCTCCATCTTATTAAAATGTTGGTAGTATCCTGTTGAATGGTAGGACCAACCTTCAAAACATCATTTAACGATAAACCATTTGATGTTTTACATGATGCATCGAATACTACCCTGCATTTTGTTGTTAGACTATCCTTTTTGAAGACAGCATGATGTGGCATGTAATAGCCCTCACTTTCGGTCACCTGTGTGGTAACTCTACTCATGTGTCCCATTTCTTCATACTCCTTCATAAAAGCTACGTATTCTTGAAGCATTTCAGGTTCTCTAGCAAATCTTCTCTCTAGCCCAGTAAATCTCCGCAATGCAATTTGTTTTGAATCACCCAACTCTAAATTTGACTTGAATGGCAATCGCACAATTATCTTTCCGGTAG
Source organism: Anopheles arabiensis (assembly GCF_016920715.1). NCBI lineage: Eukaryota > Metazoa > Arthropoda > Insecta > Diptera > Culicidae > Anopheles > Anopheles arabiensis. The sequence continues at coordinate 58,851,553 of NC_053517.1, read as the reverse complement.
AGTCTCGTGTGCTTGTATCAATAAAATGCTTCTCGCACTCTTGTTCTTCTTGACTCCAAACTCGTTTTTCACCAACTTCTTCAATATTGAAAAAGTTCTCCAATAGATTATTTAAGGTAGCGGCTTCATCTTGAGTTGACAAGGCACTAACTAAATTCGCAGTATTAGGCTGAGATTTGTACGGACCTCCAATTATCCATCCCAACTCAGTTTCAATTAAAGTTGGATAATCATCAGCTAGTTTGATCTTTCCGCTCTTTATAATCTCTACGAATATTTCAACTCCTAGAAGCATATCAATTTGGTTTGGAGCATAAAACTCAGAATCAGCTAGGTGAATGGTGTTTGGAATATTCCAGTTACTAATGTCAATAGTTTGCGTCGGTAATTCTGATGTGATTTTGGGCAACATAAGAAACTCTGCATGCGAATGATAGTTCGATATTCTTGATCGTATGGTACCAACGACTACTCCAGTTAAATTCGTAATCGATCCTCCAATGCCACATACAGGTTCGTTCAATCTAACCCCCTTTAATCCGAGTTGTCTTGCCAATTTCTCTGTGATAAAGTTTGTTTGAGAGCCATTGTCAATTAATGCCCTGACAATACATGGTGTTTTGTGAATATTATCAATATATATCAGTACGGTTGATAACAACGCCCTTTTGCGCTTAGCCTTGTATGCAGTTGCTGTTACCGAGAGAACTGGGGGCATCGATATTCGTTTGGCATCGATATGGTTCGTTTACATAATTTGGAATGGTGTTTCCCTTTACAGTGTTTACATACGAAGTTAGATTTGCAGTATCGCACTGAATGGCCCACTTTTAAGCAGTTGAAGCAAAGCATTTGGGTTTTTACTAACTCTTCTCTATTAGCAATTGTAAGGGCTTCAAATTTTGGACAAGAGTTTACATTGTGCGATTCACCACATACTACACACCGGTTTATGTTCTGATTACTCTCATAGACTTGGATAGGAAGAGCTATGTTGCGATTGGTTTTACCTGCCTACCGGCCACCATGTTAACCTGATTTGTACGATGATTTATCTGTACACTAATGCGTTTTTCGAGAAACTTGATTAAATCATTATATTTATCTTCGGTGAGATCAGCAGCATGTTTTTCCCAAGCCCAAACAGTATCCTCATCTAGCTTGAACAGCAGCATATTTGTTAGTGGAATATCCCACTGGTCAACTGGTGCCTTCAATCGTTGAAGTCCCCTCACTAACCTTATTACTTCGTTTACAACACGCTGTAGTTCGTGCACTGAATTATTACTCATGCGCTTCAAATTGTGTATACCCAGATAATACTCTCGTTTAATACGCTTGGTGTTATCGAATCGTTTCACAAGTGCATCCCAAGTTGTTGTATGCAGTAATTGGAGTATGTTCAAATTGCGTTGCTAAAGGCTCTGTCAAGGACGATAATAGGTATTGCAGCTTGGTCACTTCTGGAATATCACTTGCCTCATGTACCATTGACTCGAATCGATCTTTAAAAGACAACCATTTTGTTATATCACCGTTAAATGATGGCAGATCCACTTGCGGAAGCCGTATAGATGTATTGAATGAAGATGTTTGTTGCATTTCAGAACAAGGATTTATGCGAGTGGATTCTAGATTAGGGCTCCTTGGGGGATCTTGAAGAGAAGCTTTCATCTCGTGATATTTGCGATCAAAATTCGTCGTATAATTTACTATGCCTTCTAACACTTCTTTATTTTGTATTTTTTCATATGCCTGTTCCTTCAATTCATCAAATTGTATGCGAATGTTTTCTAATGATTGCAGTCTACCTTGTTTTTCACGAGCTTTCGAGTTATCATACGTTCGCAGAAAATCGGCAATTAATTGAAGTTTCAAAAATATATCGCGTTTCTTAAGCTCAAAAATCTTTACAGCTGGTTCACTCATTTTGCACTTTGGGTTTGACACTCCTGATAATACGATGAACTCTCGGTCTAATGCGATGGCGGATTATAAGATGAAATGATCGTAGCTTCGCGCCACTGTAATACTCACGCACACGGTGCTGGTACTTGAAGCTTGTAGTATGATCAATCTGCACACAAACGTAGTGCCGATCTATGTGTCGTGGTTGCAGGAATATCGTGGTGGTTGCGTGGTTGCTGTAATGCGATGAAGTTGGCGCCGATCTGTGTTATACGATGAAACACTCACACACAATCAACGCGCAGGATGAAGAACGTGCGGGAGGATGAATTCGCAGGAGGATGAATGCTCAGGATGATGAATGCGGGATGATGAACACAGTGGCTAAAACGGAGACTCACACAGATAACGATAGAATATGGCGTTGCAGCTGATGATATTTCACACACGTTGTAGGAGCAATGCGATGGTATTAATATCGTTGAATACACGTAAAATCTTCAGCGAATACTTATCTGACTTCAACAGGTTTGATTTATCTTCTCCACTCGGCGCAGCTGGTTGAAACACCCGATAAAGCAAGATGATGAATGCGTTTGGATGAAGATTCACGAGGATAGCGATGGATGAGCCAATAAATTCACTGAAGTCTAGATCACACGTCATCCCGTGGTAGCGAGTATATCCGTATCGATAAAGCGATGAAAGTGCACAAGCGTAATTGTGGCGATGCGATACTGTCGTTGTTGGAAAGCCAGGGTACTGTACGCGCGTGGTAGCGACGGTGCCACAGATGAGACGAATATTCTCCAATTCACGTTGAGTAGCAAATGTTAAGAGCAATAATTTTAATTTTAACTAATTCGGATAAATCCGGTTCGAAGGACCAATGTTTCGATAGCTCTTATTTCAATGAATTCTTTATTGCTACTAAAATTTCATAGGTTTCAATATTTGATCTTAAATGTCCCTACACAGCCGAAGTTCTTCTCTCCACAGCCGAAGCTCACCTCTCCACAGTTCATTCTCTATTCTAGAAACTCTCCAAATTCCCGTCAAACATTTTCAACCTGCTTCCCCAAGATTATGCGTAACACACACGATCTAAGCAAACGTGCGTGTGATATGTTGCACATTTATTTCTAATTCAGCTTGCGGACGCAAGTGGAAACAACATTTTGAATTGAATCCATACAAAAGAGGATTTTGGATTTGTTTTTTACGGTGCGCGTATGGTGCTGCACCTGTCCATCCAGAATCTGGTGGCTTGTTGGTTTGTAGTAGTGATGCGCGTTGCGTTCCGAACCTGCCAGGTGCGATCCGTTCCAGCATGCAAGCATCCGGACCGCGATCCTTATTTTTAACCCAAGCAGGTTCAAACTGAACCTGTTGCTCCCACCGTTCTTTGCGATCCGACCTGAACCGACTGTTATCAACGATCTTATCGATCCGATCTGAACCGGCTGCTCTCAGCGTTCTCGGCGATCTATGCTGGGTCGGTTGCTCTCAGTGCTCTCTGCGATCCGGCCTAGACGGCACGACATTCTACTCTCTTTGTATTGATGAGCCGGTTTGCCGGTTCAATTTAAACCTGTTTCTCTCAGCGTTCTTTTCGATCCAGTCTGGAACGCACGATCATCTGCTCTCTTTCATACGATGGGCCGATTTGGTACGTACAAAGAAAGCAGGTAAAATCTGAACCTGTTTCTCTCAGCGTTCTTTTCGTTCCGGTAAAGAACGGCGTTCTCTTCTCTTTTGATTCTTTCTAGTATACACATATACACAGACACACACACACAAATTCTGTCTATGTAAGTGATAACAGCGCAAGCCATACTCTCTTAGTCAAAGAGATAACGGTACAACACCTGAGCCGTGAAGCCAGAGAAGGATAGAGATTTGTGATTGATGGGAAGCTAATCGCCAAAATTTAAAGAAACAATCCTGCACTAGCGGTAAGCGCAATGAATGAAATGTCTCTCTTCTGCCATATGGATGTTATTGTTGTGATATGTGATCAAATGAAGTGACACCGAGAACAGCTAGCATGCGACTACACAGTTTTATTGAAATCCGAGTGTATATATATACGAAGTTCATGAGGCCGCGTTTACACATAGTTGTTGTGTTTACGTATGGATAGTTCGATACTTGAATTGATACCTTAACACCCCCACACAATTCTAGGATCCTAACTATCCTAACCAAAGACCAAGATATAATTCAAACAATCTTATTGATTTACTCCCTCTCCAATCCTAACTTAATACAGAAACCTTTGAAGAGGTTTGGCGATAGACCCTTTGTCATGATATCGGCTTGTTGCATCGATGATGGCATGTATATGATTTCAATCCGTTTTTGTTGTACAAGTTCCCTAACAAAATGATATTTTGTATCTACATGCTTGAGCCGCTTTATGTCTTTAGAATCTTCCGCCACTTTCATAGTCGATTGATTGTCCTCATAAAGAGGTACCGGATCTGATATGGACAACCATAAATCTTCTAATACGCGCAACACCCAAATGGTGTGACATGCTCCAGTGCACAAAGCGTTCAACTCTGCTTCCGTTGATGATAATGAAACACTTTGCTGTTTTCTTGTCAACCAACCTACAGTATTTCCGAAAAGTTTCACAATGTACCCAGAAATTGAACGACGATCGGATACGTTGTTTGCCCAATCCGCATCACAATAAATTTGCAAAATCGGTTCATTCCTGTCAGCCCTATATACCATCCTAACATCCAAACTACCTTTTATGTACCTTAAAATGCGTTTTAAATGAATCCAATGTTGAACATGACATGATTGAAATTGGCTAAAGAAATTTACTGCCGCTGAAAGATCGGGCCTTGTCGTAACTGACGCATACGTGAGACATCCGATCAGTTCACGATATGGTTTAGATGTTCTCTCACTTTCCTTTCCTTTACTTAATTTTAATCTGTTTTCGATAGGCGTGGATATTGGTTTACACTCGGTCATATTAAATCGTTTTAATAATTTTTCAAAGTATTCCTGCTGACCTATACTCATTAGTCCTGCACCAATATCTCTTTCTATTGTCATACCTAAAATTGTGCTGACTTCCCCATCATCTTTCATTTCGAATTTCTTTGAACATTTTTTGTTTTATTTCTTTAAGTGCATCTAATGAATCACTCACAAGCAAAATGTCGTCAACATACAAAACGAGTATTATTTTTATAGTTCCTTTCTTTTGTGTGTAAAGACACATGTCACTAGCACTACGCACAAACCCTATGCTTACTAAAAATTTTGAAATTTTTCATTCCACGCACGAGAAGCCTGTTTCAATCCATAGATTGAAAGATTCAATCGACAAACCAATCCTTTATCCTTCTCATAGCCTTCAGGCTGCATCATGTAAATTTCCTCGGATAAATCACCATTTCAAAAGGCAGTTTTAACCTTCATTTCTATAACCACCTACCCGGGTATGTTTTGCTTATTATTTTTATGATAACTTTTTATTGGATTATTGAATCGATCCAAAAAAAATAGAATGCTTAGAGAAACATGTTTTACAAAAGTGGTAAAAAATTCAGAATTTTTCAATGTTTTTAAATGTGCTTTAAAAAATAAAATCAACTTTTACCCCTTACTTCTATAACCACCTACCCGGGTAGGTAATACATACAATAAAGGATTTTGGTTTCGATTAGTCGCTAATTTTGTAATGATATGTATAGCAATGCATGTAGTTATATTTATAAAATCTATTCCAAAAGTTTTCTAGCTCCTAATATTCTTCTAAAGTCACATAGATTGAAATGATTGCCCCGACAGTCGTGAAGACATGGCGGTGTATTAGTGTCAGTTGAACTAATTGTTATGCATTCAATTTATGTAATTAAAAGCCATACTTCATAAATTTATAAAATAAAAAGAAGTATTGTTATTATAGCTACATAGAATAAGTTAAATAAGACATTTTTTGAGCAAAAAAAATACAAATTCCCTTATAAAATGTATTACCTACCCGGGTAGGTGGTCATAAAGATGAGGGTGTATTTTTGATCATAGAAACGAAGGTTAACATCCATCTGATGGATATGCATTCGTTTTTCGTTTGCTAATGCCAGAACCATACGTAATGTATCTAACTTGGCAACAGGTGAATAGGTTTCAGTATAATCTATACCTGGCTTCTGGGTGAAACCCCTAGCAACCAATCTTGCTTTATAAATGATTTCATTATTATTCCCACGTTTCATTTTAAATACCCACTTGCAAGATATAATTTTCCTACCTATTTTGGGTGGCTTTACCAATGTCCAGCTGTCGTTTTTCTGCATCGCTTGCATCTCGCTGTCCATGGCGGATTGCCATTGTCCCCAGTCATCTCTTTTCTTCAACTCGGAAATTGAGCATGGGATGTCGTTAACGAAGCTCAGCGCATTGAAAGCATAACCAGCATAACTCATATCGAAATCTGCATGCCACTTGGGAGGTTTTATTTCACGACGAGAAACCTCTTCTTCATCAAAAGATTCTTCATTGTTGTTCACTAATGTCTCATCAGCACTGTTGAAACTAGTTTCAAGAGAATCTGCTTCTAACTCTTCTTCTTGTTCATCATCTTGCACAACAACGGGATTAACTTCTTTTGGAATAACCACTTCACTTTCGTCAGGATAGTGCCCACTAGAATTCTCCACAAAGATCACATCACGCGAGCAACTAATACAGTTTTTCTGAGGATTCCAAATACGATAACCATTTGCGGAATATCCAACAAATATTCCCTTCCATGACTTTGCATCAAACTTTCCACGAAATTGTTTTGGTATATGCACAAAAGCGTCCGATCCAAAAACCTTTAGGTTCGCAACGTTGGGTTTCTGTTTATTCCACAACTCATAAGGAGTTTTTCCAATGGCAGCAGCAGGGCTTCGATTTGGTAAATAAGCTGGAGTTTGAACTGCCACACCCCACAACTTTTTGTCAAGGCTTTTGTCTTCCAACATAGAGCGCGCTTTTTCCACGAGAGTCCTATTCATCCTCTCACTTGTAACGTTTTTTTCAGGCGTGTACGGGTTTGTCCATTCCATTTGTATGCCTCTTTGTTTGCAATACAATTGAAATTCACGACTTTTGTATTCGCCACCGTTGTCGCATCGAAGTTTGGAAACGCGCACTCCAAACTTTGCACACACCATGGCCTCATACTCACGGAATTTCTGGTAAACCTCCGCCTTTGTTCTCATCAGGTACACCACAGTGAATTTGCTGCAATCGTCGATGAACGAAACAAAATATCGTTCACCGTTAACCCCATTGTTCTGCATCGGACCACACACGTCCGAGTGCACGAGTTCCAGGATTCTTGACGATTGTTGTCCACTCCGCATAGAAAAAGATTCTCTTGTTTGTTTTGCTGTGATACACGCTTCACACACTTTGTCTTCTTTTCGTGGAACAGCACTGATCGGTAGCCCCTACACCATATTATTTTTCATGAGCTCTTGCAAATTTTTCGAACTGAGGTGTCCGTACCGACGATGCCACAAATCGTATTCTTCCGGAATTTTACCACTGAAAAAAGCACGATTCGATTTTTCTTGATATAACTCTACTTTATAGAGATTTCCACAATTTTCACCGGCCAAAACTAATTCGGAGTTTCTGAACACTTTTATTTCCCCTTTCATGAAAACGACCTTTAAACCTGCGTTTTCCATTTTTCGTACTTATAACAAGTTTACTCTTGCTTCCGGAATGTATAATACATTTTCTAAATTAATTGCACCAGAAATTGTACTGTGCACATTTTTCAAGCGCGAAATGTTTCCCCGGTGAGTAGCTGTAATGCACGCACCTTCTTTTGCCACTGCAATATTCATGGAAAATTCCATTTTGTTAAGCTCAGTGAAAATTTCTTTATTATTCGTAATGTGCTCCAAAGCACCCGAATCCACAATCCATGTGGTTATCTCACTATCACTGATTGTCCCAATCATGAAACACGCATCATTTTTTACGTCACTTTTTCGTTCATTTCCTCGCGCATTCGAGACCCTACAGTCCTTTTTCATATGGCCTATTTTACCGCACTTGCGACACTTTCCAGAAAATCGTTTTTGATCCTTTCGTCCGACGAACGCCGCCGAAGGCCCACTGTCACTATTCACAAGACGTTCACTTCTTTTACATTCTTCGGCCAACAAACTTTGCTTCACAAAATCAACGCTTAAATCTTTTTCGGGAAGATTTTCCAAGGCTGTGATCAATGGATCATACGAGTCCGGCAAGCTGAGAAAGAGTTGCGAAACGATATCCGCTTCTATCAAATTCGCACCTGCTGTTCGGAGCTGCCGTACCAAATCTTCAAATTCATGAAGATGCGCGCGCATGGAGTTTCCTTCATGAATCCTGAGTCGCAAAAAGCTGTTTTCGCAAAATTGTCTGATTAACCACAGATTTCTTTGCATACACTTCATTTAAACACGTCCACATTTGCTTCGCAGTGTTTGCATCACGTACTGTTTCTAAGCATTGATCAGCTAGAAACCCCACTAACAGGCATTTTGCTTTTCGATCCGCAACATCGAATAATTCCTTTTTCTTTATGTCTTCAGGAACATCATCAGTCAGTATATGTAACACACTTTCTGCATCTATCACCATTTTTACACGGAAACACCAATTGTCGAAGTTTCCTTCACCGCTATACCGCGGAATTCCAAGAATAACTTTTTCCATGGTGACTGGGCCCATAACCTGTTGTGATATGTGATCAAATGAAGTGACACCGAGAACAGCTAGCATGCGACTACATAGTTTTATTGAAATCCGAGTGTATATATACAAAGTTCATGAGGCCGCGTTTACACATAGTTGTTGTGTTTACGTATGGATAGTTCGATACTTGAATTGATACCTTAACAGTTATCAGTATAGGTGCGTTATTTGGACTTCATTGTGGTAGTCAATGAATTGCTATGTGTTGGGTGCTAAGCTGCTTCGTTGCGCATGCATCTCCAATGAGCTCGTTTGAATTTTTACCTGAGATCTTCTTTGTGCAACTAAATATTGAGGGTGTATGGCACGTTTAGCCTTCCGCAATAATTTCTTTAACGCCGTTTATCGCACCGTGAAACAGCGCTATTCTTATGGACACTTTAATGCACTACCGGACACTTTCACACCGGTAGTTCACCGTGCAGTATAATGTCAACCCTACGAAAACAACTTAACAGTCTATGTATTTTATATACACCAATGTTATTCGATACTACCTGCTTCTATTAAGAAATATTAATTCAATCAGAGTAGTGTAATCTTGTAAGCTATTTGATTTGGCATCAAAATTTCACATGTGTTGCAACAAATTTCTGATCTACTTCTTTATTTAGAGGTATAAAAAGGGAATAATGATTAATTTTAGTAAAAACAAGAACAACAAAATATCCTAACCTTTTAATGAAAAAGGAACTGTATAGCGAGCTACCTAAGTTAAACGTTTATATTTTAGTAGAAGAATAGTTTTACACATTCAGTAAACTATTATTTAGCTTTGTTTTAATTGAAACTGAGTGATTACTGCACAAAAAATATAATACACAATATTCAATGAATACTTTCAAGTTAACCATATATAAAGTGAGCAACTGAAAAAAGCGTAACCATGGCAGGTCATCCTGCGTTCCCTTGAACCTGCGTTCCGTTCTTTTTCTCCAGATTGGCAGGTTCGTTCCGTTCCTTAATTTTCGGAACTATTCTCATCACTAGTTTGTAGTCGTTATCATGACGCCGATTGACCGGCAATGCCTTGGAATGAGTTCGGATCGATAGGTTCATGTTTTGGTCGATTGCATTCCGTTGATTTGTCGCACCACCGCGGGACACCCGACAGCAACAAAGTCAAGACAAACTCTTCCCCGGGTGTGGACTGTTATGCTAAGTTCTTCTTCTTCTTCTCACTATTATTATTATTATTATTATTATTATTATTATTATTATTATTATTATTATTATTATTATTATTATCATTATTATCATTATTATTATTATTATTATTATTATTATTATTATTAGTATTATTATTATTATTATTATTATTATTATTATTATTATTATTATTATTATTATTATTATTATTATTATTATTATTATTATTATTATTATTGTCATTATGGCCTACGCGATCATACCGGCCTTTTCAGGACTTGAGTACCACGTAGCCGGATAGTCAGCTCTTGCTACGGCGGACGGTTCATACGCGGTTTGAACCCACGACGGGCATGCAGATGTGAGTAATGAGGTGCCGCGGGATCGCTCCTATCCAGCGGACAACTTGCATACTGCCACACTGCCTCCTGCCCGATCCATACGCTGCAGGCAGGGGGAAGGATGCCGGTTTCACAATCAGCTTGCGTTCTAGATGCCGGCGGAACGGAATGTTGATGAAAATCAGCGCCGGGCTGAACGTGTTAGAGTGAATTAGGGTTCAGCGCGTTGCACAGCAAACCCTCCAGCGTTAGCTAGCGATTCCTTAGTTATTTTTATATTGCAGTGTTTGAACTCATTGCGCTTTTTTGGTTTGATTTGTGAAAATGCAACTTCATCGCCGCAATGTTTGTTAACGGTTTTTTAAGTGCCACAGCAACTCATGAGCATTGACCACACGCGAGAAAGAGATAGCGCTATGGAGGGAAAAAGCACGGACGACGGCTGACAGCGATTGGCCGTCTGACGCACCAACACATCCAAACCTTCGGCAGCGCGCTCAGGCGAGGGGTATGAGGCGGAGCCAGGGACGGGTAGCTCGACGAGCTGCTCGACAAATTTGCCGTTGGAGAGAAAAGGAAGGCATGATAAAATTCTCAGAACTTGTTATGGAGGCGTTTTAGGGCGAAATGCGATAAGTGAGCCAACCTGCGCAAACAGTTCGGCTCCGACTGGCTACCCACCGGGCACCAGCACTCAGAGATCGCTTGAATACGCGCTTTAAAAAGAACTTGAGTTCCCAAGGACGCAAAAACCGACGGCGGCCTGTGTAATCTGAGCTCCCTACAAAGCTCTCCACAAAGCTCTCGTTTGCAGGCTTGTCGAGAGCTTCGCCACAGGCGCCCGAACCATCCGTCACGCACACATCTAAACGTTCTGGTTTCTTCAGCCGCTCACGCATACCAATGTATTTGCTCCACCCCCTTTTTCGGATTGCTTATAGAAATGATGAGGCTGTTCACATTTGCTTTATGCACACATTCGCATGCTGTTTATTGAATAATATCCCTCTCCCTTACCACATGTGTTTTGGGATACTCCCGCTGTGTAGACGGCAGAACGCTTACCCCCTTCCAAATTTACCGTTCTTCCTCCTCTCGTTCTTCCTTCCTCCTACCGCGCTCGGGGTACCATCCGTGCTGCACGTGTTCAGCTGGCTTCAGTTTCGTGATGACGTCATGAACAGGAGCTGCGCGTGTTGAACCGGCTTCTGTTAAGTAATGACGTCCTCACCGGGGGCTGAATGAAGCAATAATGAATGTATGTAGTATGTGTTACTATGGAGAGTTTAGCGCAGAGGATTAGATCAAAACTTACCTTAATATTTTAAAACTGGAAAACGTTTTCTTTCCGTCGCTCACTTTGAAGATTGTTGACGAGGCTAGCAGGTAGTCGATGATAAATAGCGCACACACCTGTAACTTTTTAGACGCCAAGGGTTAGTTGAATGTACCTGCACAAGCACACAGCCAGAAACTTACCTCAACAATTTGCTAGGATAAATCATTCCATAACTGAGGAAGAAGGAACACGGCACAAAACGTAAATGAGCAAAGTACGTCGCACAAGAAATCGCACCTCACTTCAGTACATCCTTCCACAACGAAAGTTCTGGACAGACTGAGGATTCCTAACACCCGGATGAGCGCAATAGCAGAAAAATCATGGTGGATCGAGAGAGATGGGTAGACTCGGTCCAGCGATATCCGCTGGTAAATGCATGTGTGTGTGACGAACGAAAAACTTCAGACCCCGCTTCCCCCGTATTTCATCCATAATTTTTCGTCACACGCACACACCTCTGCACGGGCGGCGGTTTGCCGTCCAAAATCTAGAGAGAGAAGACAGGGCCTCTCGCTTTGGCTCACAGAAAAACCTCTCAACAACTTCGGCTCTGCTACTTGGGTTACGTACCCACTTGCAGTAGAAGTGTAAATGTGGTTTCACGCACACATAGACACATTCGACCCGAACGATCGCGTTCATACATACTATAACGCTCCGATTTCTTCTGCATCTCACGCATACCAATGTGTTTGCTCCACCCCCTTTTCGGATTGCTTATAGAAATGATGAGGCACACATGTTTATTTTTGCTGTATGCACACATTCGCATGCGGTTTATTCCACACTTTTTCTCTCCCTTCCAACACGTGCTTTGGCATACTCACACTGTGGAGACGGCAGAACGGTCTCCCCCTTCCAAATTTACCGTTCTTCCTCCTCTCGATCTTTTTTCTTCTTACCGCGTCCGGGGTACCATCAGAGCTGCGCGCTGGCTTTAGTTTTTCCTCCTCTCGTTCTTCCTTTCTCCTACCGCTCCCGGGGGCTGCGCGCGTTTCGACAGGTTCTTAGCGCAATCCAGTGCGTTGTTTTGTGGCTGAGTTGTGCTGAACGCTGTCAATAAAAATGAACCAATAATTAATGCATGTAGTACGTATTACTTTGGATAGTTTTACGTATATGATGAGAGCAACACTTACCTTAATATTTTAAAACTGGAAAACAATTTCTTTCCGTCACCCACTTTGAAGATTGTTGATGATGCCAACAGGTAGGCGTTGATGAATGGCGCATGCACCTGTAACTTTGAAGACGATAAGCATTAGTTGAATTAGTACATTGAAGCACATATGAGATCAAGAAACTTACCTCAACAAGTTAGCTAAGATAAATCATTCCACAATGGAAGAAGAAGCAACACTGCGCAAAATGTAAACAACGAAAGTAGGGGACACAAGAAATCGCACATCACTTCAGTACATCCTTCCACAACGAAAGTTCTGGACAGACTGAGGATGCCTAACTCCCGGATGAGCGGGATAGCAGAAAACATCATGGTAGATCGAGAGAGATGGGTAGACTCGGTGTAGCGCAATCCAACGGTAGATGCATGTGTGTGTGACCAATGAAAGACTTCGGACCCCGCTCCTCGCGTTTTTCATCCATCGTTTTTCGTCACACGCACACACCTCTACACGCGCAGCGGTTTGCTGTCCAAAATCTAGAGAGAGAAGACAGGGCATCTCGCTTTGGCACACAGAAAAACCTCTCAACAACTTCGGCTCTGCTACTTGGGGGGGGTCTGCACGAACCTTCGTTTAATTAGTCCCCTCCCCCTTTTTGCCAGGATTTCTTTCCGAAATGATACAGTGCACACCATTATACTATCGTAATTCGATTTATTGAATATCGAACCAACATAGAATACAAAAAAAAACACAACACTTGCACAACAATCACTGCACTTCTAAATTCTAAATTCTAAATTCTTCTAAAGAATTCTAAATCAACGCACATAATTTAAAAAAAAAAAACTTTTTACACTCGCACAGTGAAAAAAAAAACAAATTCAGCACAGCACTTTCTGCTCCTCATCGCTGTTGCTCCTGGTTTTTCTCGCTGCACTGTACGGGCCACTGCTCCAACACTACGACACAGCCACAGGTTTTTGATGTCTCCGTTCGCCGTGAAACACACATGAAATGGAAGAAAAATGATATTAATTAGAAGGGGGGATGTTGGTTGATAATTTTAATCACTTTTACTTACCTCAAATCAAACAAAACTCCATTTTTTACGGGGTTTATCCGCCAAGCGCTGAAACACCACACGAGCACCAACCTCACTGGACTGAAAGTGAAGCCTACTGCGTGAATGTGTGTATGCGCTTCTGCCAAGCCAACCGCGCCGTACTGCGTGTGTAGCCAAGTACGTGTGTGTCTATATTTGCACCACTGGACACAGAACACAAACCTCACCGCACAGCAGAGCGTGTGTCGCCAAGTGTGTGCATGTGTGTATTTGCACCACTGAATTCTGAACGTCGACCGCACCGCACCACACAGCGTGTATCGCCAAGTGCGTGGCTGTGTGTAGTATCACCGTGGACTGCAGAAAACTACCTGCACTAGAACAGAGCGCTGGTATGGTCAAATGTGTGCATGTGTGTACTTGCTCCACTGAAAGCCGGTATCGCACCAGATTTCGGGTGTCGCCTTGTGCGTGCGTGTGTGTTATTCTCACAGCACACTCGTTCATCATTTTTTCGCTTGGGCCACTCGATTTCGTTCTTCGCTGATTTTGGCAGCGCACGAGGGGGTTTCGGCTTCAACTTCCAACAACAACAACCACACGAGGAGGCTCGGGGACACTCATCAGGGGAAAATCGCTCAAATTAGAGCGAGAGACAGATAGAAAAAGTGAAAGGTCAATATAAAATCTTCGGCTTTTGACTGTTCCCAACCAACCAAACCGTGCTCTTTCGAAGTAAATTTGCTTCGATATAGCTTCGATAGAAGTTCTCTACCGAAGGTGTACCAACTTTGATAGGCAGTTCCTACCGAAGTTAAGCTCGGGTGTTTAGCCGAAATGTTACAAAAGAGAAAGAAAAAATTCTCTCGTTTGCTGCCGCGTTTCGCTCACACGCGCGCCCTGCCCCCTTTTATTTACGTACGTGTTTATAGCCCCTCCTCCTCCTCCTCCTCCTCCTCCTCCTCTCATCTATCTTCCTACCTTATGTGCAGTGGTTATGTGTTTTTAATTGAAATTGGAAGGAGAGATATTCGATTTATTTATTACGTGCGATTTAATCAGAGAATTGAAACATGGTACATGGTGGATCTACTGTTCATCACAAGCGGGCCTAACACTTTAACTATTTGTGAATTCGCGCGTGAGGACGTAAAAGGCGCAATAATAATGGAGCGGTTCTAACGTAAACAGACAAAATCGCTCAGCTGAAAATTTGATAGAGCGGAATAGCATTTCATTGGAATAGCATTGCTAGTATATCATCCGCGCACCCTATGAACCGTACTTTTCCAAATATCTTAAAAAGTACGCATTGTATGAAAAACCCGTCTTTACAAGATCGATTCAGAATTTCAAAACACATTTGGAAAAAGTTTTTTGCTAAAAGTGACTTTTGAAATTTTACTCAGATTAATGTTTATTCCTTTAAATTAATTCATAAATGGGGTAAGGGAAATAATTTATATTAATACTAATAGACCACGACTCCATTGCCTGAAATATTTAGTGCCTCAAAGTAGTATATCCTCTTTGCCAAGCGTTTGAGTTGAACTGATTCTTCGCAAAATGTGAAGAGAGCGTTCGGCCCCCCTTCAAATGCTTCGAGAGAGTGAAGCTCCTCCCCTTCCTCCATTCGTCATCCATCAATTTTTCTCCGCGCACTCACACATCTACACGCGCAGCTGTTCGCATGGCAACACGTGAGATGCGTGACATGCTTTCTCGCTCATCACGAAGGATTTGCTTCGAAAGAGCTCGGCTTGGTTGGTTGGGGGAGCTCGTGGATACTCACGAAGGGAAAATCACTCAAATTAGAGCGAGAGACAGATAGAAAAAACGAAAGGTCAATATAAAATCTTCGGCTTTTGACTGTTGGGTAGTCACTCAGCGAGCCGAGAGGCCACTCAGCACGATCGAAAGGACGATCGTGCTCTCTTGGAATAAGGCGGCCGAGCGGGACGGTCACACACAAAAAGGGCTTAGGATTAATAAATTATATTATTGTATTGTTTTAAATAAGTACAACATTGTTTTAGCCAAGCCCCACAAATATCACAAAATAACTCCATGATTTCTTTCGTCGCTTTGCGCAGCGGGAATAATCTAGACTGAAAATTGCAGGCTAGTTTTTTGTGTGGTTTTGTATGGAGTGTTTACATGATTTCAGCCTCCAACTGTCAAACTCCATACAAAAAAACTAACTAGCATCGTGAAGGCCCCCCTTTGTTGGTCAAGCAGCCAAGAAACAAAGAAATGTGGATATGGCATACATCGATTACAAGAAGGCGTATGATTCAGTACCCCATTCATACCTTCTTAAGGTACTCCAGTTGTACAAAGTAGACGGGAATGTCATCAAGCTGATGCAGCACGCGATGAGCATGTGGAGTAGATCTGTTCCGTGAATGTCCCTACGTTGTGATATTTAATGTTTTTAACACGTAATAATTAATCGTTTGCTCTCTGCTGGAAAATAAAGTTCACTTCCTTTATTAACACCAATTGATCCGTGCTTCCCTTGGCTTCGGCTTGTGACTAGTGACTAAAAAAAATGGCGGTACCCCTGTCACAGCGGTAGCTCCCTAGACCCACACTAATGACAAAACGTCAGCTGCCATAATCCGGCACTATGGTACATTGGCAGGTCATTTGAGATCGAACATACCGGCCACCTTGAAACACTCCGTTTTCAATCCATTCTTTGATTACTACATTCTAACGGACAGATTTTAGATACTGCTCGCTTCACAACACCTGATGCCGTACGAAGTGTTGCAACTCGGGCAATTCCATCAGCTCCGGGGTGTATTTCGAGGACACGTGCTAATGGCCATTGAACTGCTGGAAGCTGATCGTCCTTCAGAATTACTATATCTCCGACTGATAATTGCTTAGATTGCTTAGCTGACCGATGCAAAACAGTAAGATTTTTCAGATAATCCTGTTTCCAGTGCATCCAGAAGTTTTGCGTGTACCGCTGAAGGAGTTGGTTTGGTTGATTTGGTTGGAAGGGCAAATCAGGTTCGAGAATAACCTCCAAATTGTTTGCAATGAGAAAGTGCGCTGGAGTTAATGCCGTCAAATCATTTGGATCTTCAGAAAGCGGAACTAATGGTCGCGAGTTCATGCAACCTTCTATTTTTACTAAAACAGTAGTCATTTCCTCCGAGGATAAACGCGATGATGCTAGTTGACGAATTAAATGGATTTTGGCTACCTTTACCGCCGCTTCCCAAAGGCCTCCGAAATTTGGGGTGCGTGGGTTGAAATGATGAAGTTCATTTTTGGCACCAATAAATTTTGTACCATTGTCTGAATAAATGTGCTTTGGTTTACCCCGCCGATAAACAAAGCGATCAAGTGCCATTAGAAACGAATTTGTTCTCAAATCTCCGACTAATTCTAAATGTACTGCTTTCGTACTCATGCAGACAAATACACAAATATAGCACTTATTTGGTGCGGCCTTGCGGTGTGTTGGCCTCAAATACAAAGGTCCACAATAATCTAGACCTGTACAACTGAACACCTCGTTGACTGTGACACGTTCTGCTGGTAGTTGCCCTTCAGGTTGAATTATAGGTTGTGGATTTGCTCTGCAACATCGAAAACAATTTCGTATGACCTTACGTACAGCTCTTTTTCCATTGATTGGCCAAATTTCATCTCTAACTGCGTTAAGAGTTGATGATATTCCTCCATGCATTGCTTTTACATGTTTGTCCATGGTGAGGAGTTGAGTAAATGGATTGAATCCAGGAAGAACTATTTGATGCTTAATATTATAATTAAAATCATAATTTCGGAGCCGGCCACCAACCCGGATTATTCCTTCAATATCTATAAACGGGTTTAAAAGCTTCAACGTTGAACTTCGAGCTACAGGAATCCCTTTGTGGATTTTATGAAGATCGTTGGTAAATTCTTCAGCTTGCACAAGTTTTACGAATCACTTTTTAGCATCAGCAAGTTCCTTTACCGTCAATGCAATATTACTTACTCTTGGTTGCAGACGACGAGCATTATGAACAAAACGAAAACAATATGCAACCACGTCGATTAGCTTCTGGTATGACCCATATTTTGAAAATATTTCATTTCTTTTCTTGTATTTGCGTCGTTAAAACGATATTCGATCTTAATTCGTCTGTTGTAATTTGACCTGTTCTCTCTTTTTGTTGGGGCCAATTCTCTTTTCTCTCTGATAACCATTGTGGACCTTGTTTCCACAATTGATAGTTGATGAGCTGATGCGGTAAAACTCCGCGTGAAATAAGGTCAGCTGGATTTTCTTGTCCAGATACATGTTGCCAAACAGCATCTCGAATTGATTGTATCTCAGCAACACGGTTTGCTACGAATGTTTTCCAAGTCTTTGATTCAGCATTTAGCCAATCTAGCACCACGATAGAATCGGTCCAAAATTGATGAGCAACGAACTTAATCTCCATAGCAGCCATTACCTTCTCATGCAATCGAGCACCTAACAATGCACCGCAAAGTTCAAGTCTAGGAATCGTCAATGCCTTCAGTGGAACTACTCTCGATTTTGATGCTAGCAAATTAACATGAATGCTTCCATCCTCAGCCTCAGACCGAATATAGATGCACGCGCCATATGCAAGCTCTGACGCGTCTGTGAAACAATGTATTTCTGCTTGCCGATATTGATGAGCGAAAGCAAATCTAGGGATACGAAAATCTTTAAGTTCTGGTAATTCTGCTCAAAACCTAATCCAATACCTTTGAATGTCCTCAGGCACCGTATCATCCCAATTCAACTTCAAACGCCAGAGCGATTGCATCAAAACTTTGGCTGTAATAATTACTGGTGAAATCAATTCCAACGGATCGTATAGTTAAGCAATCATTGATAGTATGCTACGCATGGTGTCTCGCTCTGATTTTGTAGTAATAGAAATGTTGAACTGGAACGTATCAAATTCTGGTTCCCAACTTATAGCTCCATCAACACTATTTGACCCAGCAATAAGGTCATCCACGTACAATTGTTTTTTCAGAGTATCCTTGGCAGTAGGAAATTCGTCACCCTCATCTTAAGCCAACTGCTGAAGTGTTCTTGTAGCTAGGAAAGATGAAGGTGCCAAACCGTATGTTACTGTGCACAGCTCATACGCCTTAATCGGTTGGTTATCGTCAAACCTCCACCATATTCTCTGTAACGGTCGATCCTCCGGATACACAAGTACCTGACGGTACATTTTTTCCAAGTCCGCCACTAGCGCGACCTGAAATTTACGAAAACGGATTATTAAGCTCAAAAGATCATCTTGGATGACTGGTCCAACTAATAGTGCATCATTTAGAGAGTGTCCTGTGCTAGTTGGTGCTGACCCATCAAATACCACTTGTTGGAGCAACTGCTGGAGTCGAGCAGTTCGGAGCGGAGCGGAACAAATCCGTTCATTTTTTTTAACTTGTTTACGCTGACATTACTAGCGGTTTAGATTTAATAAATAGATGACGAAAACGGCTTTTACGTCCTCTTCTTCTCTGGAAAATCGTCGTTACAAGATTGGTAATTATTGGTAGCTTAGAAAACAGAAAGAAACGCGCAAGACTTTATCCGAAATTCTCCTCCGAGTTAACATTGTTTAACACCACAATGTTCGTTCTTACGATTTCGGATAATCTTTTCTTTCGTGTTTCCCATACAACCAAGATACCGAAAACGCCACCAATTTCTTGTAGTAAAAATCCAGTTCCATCAAACAAAGCTAAAAAACTATCAGTTTGGTGGGTTAAGCCACACGGCCACAGAAGCAGCCACTTCAATGTTGTTGAAGTTAGTTTCTATGCACGGGCAATTTATTTGCTCAACATGTTTCACCTGTAATAAAATGTTATTTAATTGTGCAAAGGAAGCAATTAAACGTGTGTGTTTAAGTTGGTTTGTTGTAAAACATTCATGTGTAATATGTGTATATGTGTGTTTGTTTACTTGCGATCGAACTCTTCCATTTCGCTGGTCAGTGCTTAGTTTATAGACTAATAATATTGCGGAACTTTAAGTGCAGTTATGTAAGTGAATGAATGTAATCAATCGAAGAGTTAAAATCCTGTTCAGCATACTGACCTTAGCCAACCCTTGACCAAACTTTTCCTCAAAGCATTTTTGGAAAAGGTGGGTTAAGGGTGGGCAAGATAAATACATCGGATCGGAACTGGCAGCTCCGATTGTTCTAAAATTTGGTGGGTTAACGACTGAATCGACCACCACAAACCCACGTGGGTTTGAAGTGGTTTTACAGTGGGTTAAGGACGATTTGGTTATTTGGGTTCTGTGTAACTTTTCTAGCGTTCGATATTTACCGGTGGTTGTGGCTTGTTCAGTTGCAAAATTAGAAGAGAGTTTATTTGTAGAACTACACTTATACTTATAACCCAACCAGCAAAACCGAAGCTATTGGAAAACTTTCCTGTGTGCCAAAGCGAGAGAGCATGTCTTCTTTCTCTAGATTTTGGACGGCACAACGCCGATCGTGTGGCCTATGATCGAAAAACGGGAGAAGGGGAAACCGATATCCTTCGAGTGACACACACGCATGCATCTGCATGCGTATTCCGCTGAACCGAGTTTACGTTTTGTGCCGTGTTCCTTCTTCTTCAATTATGGAATGATTTATTCTTGTAAATTTCTAAGGTAAGTTTCTTATCCTCGTGTGTGCTTCAATGGGTACATTCAACTAACGTTCGTTGTCTAAAAAGTTACAGGTGCACGCGCATGTTAATCGACGGTTGCCGAGGGAAGGACGGTGTCCGGTTTAAAAATATCAAGGTAAGCGTTTCTATCATCCTATGTGCAAAATATTGTTTTGTATGTTATAAAAAACATGGATTAATTATTGGTTAATTTTCATCAACAGATTTCATTACAGCTCTTTCGTAGAAGAGCGTACTTCAAGGACGCCTAGGATACGGCTAAACATGCGCAGCACCAGTCCGTGACGTCATTTCCAGACAGGCGCCGGCTGAACACGCGCAGCACCAGTCGAGAATATCCTAGCGCAGAGGGTAGAAGGAAGCACGAGAGGAAGGGTAACAGAAAGCAACCGCAGCATTTGGAAGGGGTGAAGCATCCTGCCGTATACAGAGTGTGAGTGTTCCAAAACGTATGTGGAAAGAGTAACACCAATAAACAGCATGCGAAAGTGTGCATAAAGCAAAAAGAAAAAGCGTCACTACTACAACCAGCAATCCGAAAATATAAGGTTAGGGAAAAATACAAATGTATGCGTAAGCAGGACCAGCAATCCAAGCATTTGAATGTGTGCGTCGGTTTGTGCCGTGCTGAAAGTTTTTACTTTAGCTGCTGCTAGTGTAAAAACTTAAGGAAAGCTTAAAGTAAAATTTTTTTACACGGGGCGCCTTCGGAAATTGTTGGCTGGGAAACTAATCACCCGAGCCGAAAACTCAAAGCTCATCGGAACGATCTTCGTGTTTCGTTAAACACGATTAGATGACAGGGCTTCCGTGCCTGTGCCTCAACATCCTCCCCCCCCTTGACGCAAGTATATTGTCCTGACAGCTGCCGACTTAGTTTTTTTACTGCTAACGCTCCGAATTTATCCACGATTTTACCCGTGTAATCGGTTTTCGTTCTAACTGATTCTAGTTTTGCTGAGTCCATAAGTGCAGTTCCCGCGATCCTAGTATTTGCTTTCCTGACGATAACTACTGTGTTCACGATATTTTCGGCTTCTATTCGTGGCTCCTTCGACGTTCATCCGCAGCTTGCATCTAAAATGGAGGACGTGTGTCATTCATGTTCTGATGCACTGGGCCCGGTTGAAGGCTCAATTACGTGCCTGTATTGTGAGGCTACTTACCATCTGGCGTGCACGAAAGTGGCCATATCTGTTATATACAACATTGACAGCTATGGCATGTTGGCAGCTCTGCGACTGCTCGAACGAGCAGCACTGCTCGAAACAGGAAGGGAGCGAATGAAATGTCATGCATACAAGGAACTGAATAAAGAAAACGCGTGTAACATTTGTACTGCATCAAAAATACAATAATTTGGCGACGAGAAAAGGGAATTATACGTTTTCAGTTACTTAAACAGTTCCCTACGTTGGTGAGAAGGAGCATTTACCGTTTTTACTTCTATCGGTGCTACGAATACGGTGAATTTTGATGCTGTTGGCGGTACTACGTCTGGCGTTGCTACTGCTGCCGGAGCGTCAGCTGGATTGATTACGGGACGAGCTGCTACCATTTTTTTGCTACTACCGGAGATACTACTGCTGCTCCTACTACTCTTACTGTTGCTGTGACTGCTACTGCTTGTATATCGATGCAACCACAAACCGTGGCGAGCGCTGGATCTTCCACACCTACTGCTTCTTCTTCTTCCGGTACCAACGCAAAAATGGCTAATATGTGTGTTTTCGAGCCTTTCAACCCCGTGTCATCATCGTTCGATAGATGGATGGAACGGCTAAAAATTTGGTTTAGAATCAACCAAATTGGAGATGGCGATAAAAAGGACTACCTTCTACATTACATGGGCGGCCCTACGTACGACGTATTATGCAACAAGCTGCAAAACGCCGATCCCTACACGAAGTCATTCGACGAAATCGTTGCACTCCTGAGAAATCACTTCAACCCTGCACCGCTAGAAATCCTAGAAAACTTCAAGTTTACTAGCCGTAAGCAATTGGAGAACGAATCATTGAGCGAATACTTAATGGAGTTAGAGAAGCTGGCTAAAAGCTGCAATTTTGATTCGTACTTAGACAAAGCGCTGAGAAATCAATTTGTCTTTGGCATTCGGAATCGTGGAATACAGTCACGATTGCTGGAAGTACGCGATCTTACACTATCCAAAGCCAAGGACATTGCGTTTGGAATGGAAATGTCATTGCGTGGGACCGAGGAAATGCATGGAACCAGCCCGAGATGTGAAGTGCAACAAGTTACGGCCAATACAAAGAAAATATCATCGACAAACAACGGTCAACAGCGAAAGTGCTACAGATGCGGCGATACAAATCACATGGCTAATAGATGCCAGCACAAGCAAACGGTTTGCAGCGCTTGTGGGAAAAGAGGACATCTACAAAAAGTGTGTTTGTCTCGCCACAACAACAGGCGTCAGGAGAACACACATTATTTGGAGGAAAACGACCCAAAGGATGTTCTTCATGTGAGCACGGTCCAGAATCATGCTGGTAAGTTTTTGTTGAATCTGAGGGTCGGTCAAGGTGTACTAACATTCGAGGTCGACACTGGATCGCCGGTATCATTGATAAACATAAAGGACAAACAAAAACATCTCAAAGACATAGAAATTTTGCAAACGGACTTAAGACTAGTAAGCTATTCGGACAATGACATAAATGTGTTGGGAAAATTATTGGTCACAGTAGCGGTAGAGGGAAGAAAACTCGTATTGCCACTGTATGTAACGAAGTCCAACAAACACCCCTTGCTGGGACGTGATTGGTTACGTGCATTAAATTTAGATTTTAATCGCATTTTCAAATCTGGCACACACACTGTTTCATACTGCGATAGGGATGATGAATGCAAGTACAGTGCATTAAATGCCTTACTTCAGAAATATCCATCAGTATTCAGTAAGGAAATTGGAAAAGTAAAAGGAATTCAAGCTTCACTAACAGTACGGGAACATACAAAACCTGTGTATATTAAAGCAAGACAGGTGCCGTTTGCGCTTCGTGATGCAGTTGATAAAGAAATTAATCAATTTGTAAATGATGGTGTATGATGATGGTGACCATTCTGAGTGGGCGACTCCTGTCGTTGTGGTAAAAAAGCTGGTGGTAAGGTACGGTTATGCGGAGACTATAAAATCACCTTAAACCCAAATTTAATGGTGGATGAGCACCCTCTCCCTACAATTGAGGAACTTTTTGTGACTGTCGCTGGGGGTAAGACATTCTCTAAAATAGATCTATCCCAAGCATACTTACAACTTGAAGTACGACCAGAGGATAGAAAATTTCTCACCCTTAGTACACATAGAGGATTGTTCCAGCCATCAAGGCTCATGTATGGTGTTGCGTCTGCCCCAGCTATTTTCCAGCGTCTGATGGAGGAGGTGTTACAAGGAATAGAAGGAGTGACAGTTTTTATAGATGATATCCGTGTTACTGGGCCAAATAGTGAAACCCACTTACAGAGGTTGGAATCGGTATTGCAAAGGTTGGACAAGTACAATTTGCGAGTGAATAGGGATAAATGCGATTTTTTCGCCAAGCAAATCGAGTATTGCGGCTATATGGTTGATAAAGATGGCATTCACAAAGTTCGTAATAAAATAGACGCTATTCAGAATATGCCCATTCCTAAGAACAGGGATCAAGTACGATCATACGTAGGTTTGATAAACTATTATGGAAGATTCTTTCCAAATCTTAGCACGACTTTATACCCACTTAATAACTTATTAAAAGAAGATGTTCCATTCCAATGGACAAAGGAATGCGAAAGTTCATTTAAAGCCGTTAAAAAAGAAATACAATCTGATCGATTTCTCGTTCATTATGATCCTTCACTACCAGTGACTTTAGCAACGGACGCTTCGCCTTACGGAGTGGGAGCGGTCCTTAGTCATCAATACCCAGATGGTACGGAACGGCCAATTCAATACGCGTCCCAAACTCTCAATAACACAACAAAAGTATTCGCAAATCGATAAAGAAGCGTACTCGATCATTTTTGGTATTCGAAAATTTCATCAATACCTTTATGGTCGTAGATTTATTTTAATAACCGATAACAAACCGATCAGTCAAATATTCTCGGAAACTAAGGGACTTCCTACTATGTCAACTATACGTATGCAGCATTATGCAGCATTTCTTCAAGGTTATGATTACATCGTGCGACATCGTCGTTCATCAGAACACTGCAATGCCGACGCCATGTCTCGGTTACCGACATGCACGACTGATCCCATGAATGAAATAGAAGAACCTGATTTTATTGAAGTCAATGCCATCGAAACATTACCCCTCACTGTTGATGAGTTAAGTTCAGCTACAATTGCAGACGATACTGTCCGTGAATTGCTTCGAGCCTTAAGAATGGGAAAGAGCATTGATGCTAAATTCCGATTTGGCATAGATCAGAATGAATTTAGTTTACAGAAGGATTGCTTACTCCGCGGTACTCGTGTTTATGTACCTCCTGCTCTACGTAAAAATGTTTTAAAAGAACTTCACTCGACACATTTCGGGATTTGCAGAATTAAGTCTCTAGCCAGGAGCTATTGTTGGTGGGAGGGCATTGATAAAGACATCGAAAATGTGGTTAAGGATTGTCAATCCTGCCAAGTGTCGAAAGCTAATCCTCCTAAAACATCATTCCACTGTTGGAATACTCCAAATGAACCATTTCAAAGAGTTCACGCAGATTACGCAGGACCGTTTATGGGATATTACTATCTGATTTTTAATCGATGCCTATTCTAAGTGGCCTTCGGTTTATGTAGTAAACAACACAACTACTGATACAACAATACGAGTGTGCAGGGAGTTTTTCAGTACTTTTGGAATCCCATCTGTGTTTGTTAGTGACAATGAGCCCCAATTCACTTCAGCTGATTTTACAAAATTTTTAAAACTAAATGGAATAGTACATAAGCTTATTGCTCCATACCATCCGGCCACTAATGGACAAGCTGAACGGTTCGTACAAACAATGAAGTCCAAATTAAAATCTTTAAATTGCGATCGTTCTCAAGTCCATAGTGAAATATGCAATATCCTTTTAAACTATCGCAAAATGATTCATCCTGCCACTGGTTTCTCTCCTTCAATGATGGTGTTTGGTCGACAGATTCGTTCAAGATTGGATCTTATGATTCCATCGGATGACCCTGAGAGGAGTGAAATTCAGAATAAAATTCGAGAGTTGACAGTTGGCTCAAAAGTTGCTGCTCGAGAATACCTACATAACAACAAGTGGAGCTTCGGCACTATAAAAGAACGGTTGGGTAAATTACATTATTTAGTACAACTTGGAGACGGTCGAATTTGGAAACGGCACATTGATCAACTGCGTAGTGTGGGCGATAATCTTCCCATATCTACCGAGGATTCAATTTTATTGCGCGCAGAAGAGCCCAATAGCCACACTGAAGACTTGACTGTGACCTCTGACTTACCCTCGACCCAGACCCCGTTAACGGACACACAGTCTTCAACAACCAACGTTTCTGACTCTGCACATCCGACTATACAAACTGTCCCTGTGCGTTCAAAGGTGATCCAGTCGTCGACATCTACTGAGTGTGCCACCTTTGAGGGGACTTCCGGTTCGTCGGGCTTGACAGCGGATTCTGGACTTCGTCGATCAACAAGAACCATCAAACCTCCTCAACGATTGGATCTGTAGCAGAGCGGAAGTAGGTGCTTTATTTCCGGGGGAAGAGCTGTTATAAACATTGACAGCTATGGCATGTTGGCAGCTCTGCGACTGCTCGAACGAGCAGCACTGCTCGAAACAGGAAGGGAGCGAATGAAATGTCATGCATACAAGGAACTGAATAAAGAAAACGCGTGTAACATTTGTACTGCATCAAAAATACAATAATATCAGTGATCGACGAAGTGAAAAGGATGCCTTCGCTGCACTGGAGTTGCATTGCGTGTACTAATGCGATCGGTAATCCGCGAAGCAAAGTGTTTAAGGGTACGGGTATGCAAGTTGGCTTTCAAGCCGCCCTCACAGCTGCCGTTGAAGCAATGAAGTCCAGCTTAGTCCCACCGGTAGTGCAAAAGATTCGGGATGGCACTGCAACTGCCCCGGATGCACTTCCTAACGGAAAAAGACGGAGATTATTCCGCGAAGTAGTTGCATCCTCGGATACCATGTTTGTTGACAGTGCAGCAACCTCAAACATCACAAATACCAACAACACTCACCGGATCAATCGACCTTCACTACCACTTATTATAACAGGCACCAATACTACCTCAGCTCCTATACCAACTGCTGACGCTTTCTCAATCGTTGTAAATAATGTTGTTATCTCGCCGAGGTTTCAAGTGCTAATGTTTATTCCCTGTCAAATTCACTGCTCTTCTAATTCTTCTTATTTATAATTACGATCTAATCCTTTCTGTACTAATTACCCTAGTTGTCCTAATTTTAATTGTGCCATGCACATTGCCTACCGTAAGGCGTCAACATGCCGGCCACCAAAAACCCAAGTGGGGTTTTTCTAATCGCCTGTCTTATTACCCTCTTCTTGTTCAGGTTCAGCTGCTTGTTGAGGTAAAATGCAGATTTTGCACACCGGTCTCTTGAACATTCCTCTTTGTGTTTTTACCGTTACCACTCGTACTATTTCATCCTTTCCCTTATGCACTTCCACAATTCTAGCAAGAGGCCATCGTGTAGGTGGACAGTTATCTTCAAATAGAAGTACTAACATGCCCTCTCTTATCTCAACCGGTTTTCCTTGTTTTCCCTTCTTTAGCATAAGTCCTTGCAAATATTCTCTATGCCATCGTTTCCAAAATTGTTGGCTCATTTTTGTGATTAGTTGCCAACGACTGTTCTGAATCTGTTTTGTATTATTTCTGTTTGATCTACATCATCGAGAATTCTAGGTTGATTACTTATTAGAAAGTGACCTGGTGTGAGTGCTTCTAGTGATTCGGGATCAGTTGATTTATTTATTTATTATAGAGTATCGAGCCTCCATGGCCTACATACACAATTAAAACTAATGTCTTATAAACTATGTGTTCCTAAAATTAGACGTAATGCAATCTCGAATGACGCTAGTACATTTCGGTACACTAAAGGACAGGTCTACAAAATTTGAAAATAAATTAAAATTCTTGGACATTAATAACAATGGATCCCTAGCACAGAAAAGACGATAACGAAAGTCAGTTATTAAAAATTGTCGAGTTCTTAAAGGTCTAGTAGGGACATACAAATTTACATGACTTAGCAATAGAGGTGCATCGATTCTTCCAGTTAATAGTTTGAACATAAAAATTCCTTGGGCAACCATTCTTCTCTTTTCCAAAGTTTCAAGCCCTAACAACTGACACCTCGTATGATAAGCTGGTAGCACGTCGTTATGTCTCCACGGAAGCCGCTTAATAGCTACCCGGGTAAATTTTCGCTGGATCCTCTCAAGCCTCTCAATTCTAGTGACTTGCTCCGGAAACCAAGCAACTGAAGCGTACTCAATCAAAGGACGAACAAGACAACAGTAAAGTGATTTTAAACAGAGAGGGTCATGAAACATTTTGCTACTTCTAATTATGTGTCCAAGAGTCCTGTTAGCCCTAGCAATTACGTCGTCAAATTGTTTGTCTAAAACAAGTTTCGTGTCTAATATAATGCCTAAGTCCCTAACAGTTTCAGATCGAGGCAATAAAGTGTCAGAAAGAATATAATTAAAACATAATGGAGTTCTCGCACGAGTAAACGAAATGACCGAGCACTTACTAACATTGAGTGACAAACAGTTTAAGGAACACCAAAGGTTAAAAACAGAAAGAAAGCCTTGTAATCGGAGACAGTCAATAGAACTACGCACAGGAAAGTACATTTTAAGGTCATCTGCGTACAGTAGCACCGGGCAGTCAGGTATAGCGTAAACAATGTCATTAATAAAGAGATTAAATAATAGAGGCCCTAAAATGCTGCCTTGAGGAACACCAGAGACCCTGCTAAATTCACTAGAGATGCAATCTCCAATCTTAATACGTACTGAACGACGCGACAGATACGAATTCAGCCACCTAACTATGCTGATATGAAAACCAAGTTTTAAAAGTTTGCTAGTCAAGGTATGGATATTGACGCTATCGAAAGCAGAGTGAAAATCAGTGTAAACAGTATCTACTTGGAACCCTTTGTCTAGCTGCTTGTAAGTAAAATGCAAGAACTGCACTAGGTTTGTGACGGTGGAGCGTCCAGGTAGGAAGCCATGTTGCAAAGGTGTAAATATGTTAATAGCACCATGCATTATATGTTTATGGACTAATAATTCGAACAGCTTACTGGGAGCACATAGCATCGAAATAGCTCGATAATTTGAGATGGAAGTTCTGTCGCCTTTTTTGTAAACGGGAAATATCCATGACTTTTTCCATAGGTCAGGGAAGAAACCAGTGCGAAGTGAATTATTAAAAATGGATGCTAGTGGTGAAGCCAATTCATCGATGCATGATACGATAACTATTCCCGGAATGTTATCGGGTCCAGAGGCTAAGGAGGGTTTCAGCTTTGAAGCCATTGAACGAACATCATCGATAGTAAAAGAAGGCAATGAAATGTCAACGGAGTCTTGTGCCACGAAACGTAACGCTTCCTCTACCTTCTGGTTTTGTTCGGGAAAGCTCGTGCAGCTACGCGCAAACAGCTCAGCAAAACCATTACATATTTCTCGCGTGTCAGTAAACAATCGACCATCAAGTGTCATGCATGATGGGAGGGAAGTACGTTTCATCTTACGGTCCATAAAGTTCCAAAATGATTTTGGACATGCCCGAATGGATATCTGGACACGGCGAATGTAATTAGCATACAGTTTTCGGTTATGAAACTTGAAGATTCTTGCAGCCTCCAGGAAATTGCTTCTATCGGCTTCATTGCGTGTACGACTGAATATACGATACGCAGAACGACGCATTCTTTCTAACCTTTTAAGGTATCTAGTGCACCATGGTTGAGAATTTGTAAATATTCGTTTAGGTACGAATTGCTCAATAATGTCTGACACTGCTGACGTAAGGTATTCAGAAGCAGCTTCTACATCCATGTTTCGAAGTCCAGTCCAATCAGTGTCCCTCAACGCTTGCTTTATGCTAACAAAATCAGCTCTGGCAAAATTATAAGCAGATACAGCACCAGGCAAGACTACGCCGGAATTATCGTCTGAACTAGTGTGGGAAAACTGCAGCTTGATTTCCAATGGTGGATGGTGGTTATCAACCGGAACAATCGCGACAAGGGAGACATAGACTGACTGCACAGGCACGCTATCTTCAAGATCATTTGAAACAAACACAAGATCCAATTGCCTTCCTAGGTCATTTACTATGCCACTGATTTGTTTTAAGCAATGATAATTTATCAAATCCAAAAAGCGATTTTGACCAGGCATGGATGACGCGGGTTCATAGTGCCTATCGATAGCACGCCAGGAGATCATTGGTTGGTTGAAGTCACCCAACAGACACATCGTATCGTTGTCGTTCATAGAAACACTCACACTATCAAGAGCCTCGTCGAGAGCAGTCATAGTTGCAGTATTTGTACTAAGGTCAGGAGGGATGTAACTTACACCGACAAATATTTTACTTGAAGGCAACAGGATTTTAACCCAGCAGTGTTCGATACTCGTTATATTGGTGTGCACAGGAAGGCATTTGAGACGTTTGGAAACAGCAATCAGGACACCACCACCTATCTGTCTGGCACTGTTATTAGCATTTCTATCGCTTCTATAGATAGCGTATTTGTCACAGATTACTTGCTGCGAAAGATATTTTGGTAATTGGCCTACTATTCAGAATTGCTTCTATTTCTGCTAATAGTGTGCATGCTTCCTCAAACGTTAAGCTAGTCTCTCCTGCTACTCTCACAAAGTGAAACTTAGTAGATTTAACCGCAGCTTCCCATAATCCTCCAAAATTAGGGGCGCGAGGTGGAAATAAATTTCCAAGCTATCTGTTTCTCTAGACACCAATGATGAATGCTACTTGCATGTTTTTCAGATTGCAATAACTCGTACAATTCGTTCAGCTGGTTAGCGGCTCCCTTAAAATTCGTCCCGTTGTCGGAGTGAATCTCAACGACCTTCCCTCGTCTCGCAATAAATCTCCGAAGAGCTCCGATAAACGCCTCTGTTGTAAGGTCCGATACAAGTTCGATGTGGATTGCTCGGGTGCTAAAACAGATAAAAATAGCGATATAAGATTTGCGTGCAACTGCTTTTCGATTCGTTCTCGTAAAGATGGGCCCACAATAGTCAACCCCGGTGATAGAGAATGGTTTTGATGCCGACACACGAGTCGCTGGGAGCGGTGCTACGGGTTGCTGTACTGTCTTCGGGTTGCACCTGAAACAAGTGATGCACTGATGATATGTCCGTCGCAGGAGCAATCTAGCACCCAGTATCCAAAAGGTTTGACGAATCTCGTTCAGCATAGCCTGCGGTCCAGCATGCAACATTTGACGATGATAATGATAAGCCAATAGATCAGCGAGAGGATGATTTTTTGGAATTACTATCGGAAACTGCTCACTTTTGCTTAATGTTGCATTGCCCAGCCGCCCGCCTACTCTAATAAGTACATCTGTGCCGATGAATGGGTGTAAATATTTAAGCGGTGATGTTTCTAAGACACGATTCGTCTTCGCCAATGTGCTGAGTTCGGGTGCAAATGCATCGCGCTGCGTCATACTACAAATGACTTTCTCTCCTAATTGAAGCTCAGTCGTCGTCAACCACCTTGACCCTTCATCGTCGTTGTCCCTTGCTGGTTGTTCTCGTTTTAGCCATCTACGTATGAAACGTAAACAATAGCACACTACTCTTCGCAACCTTGAGTACGATGAAAACTTTGCGAATAGCTGCTTGCTAAAGGAATCTTCTTGCGTGGCGATGAGTACAGCAACCTTCTCGTCTTCTATAACTGCATCCTTTTTTAGCTCTTGTTGCAGTGGCCAGAATTCTTCGTTCATTATCAACCATGAAGGTCCATTCCACCAACTAGTGGTTACTTCGTCCGGCAAGCATCCTCGGGAGACTAAATCCGCTGGATTTTCTGCACCTGGAACGTGCTTCCACACGCACTCCTTCGTATGTCTCTGTATTTTTGCTACACGGTTGGCAACGAAGGTTTTCCATCGACTCGGTGATGAGTTTATCCAATGTCGTACCGTCATCGAATCAGTCCATAGGTAACATCTTAACTCGGCCTTCAATGACTCCTTGATGAAACCGTATAATCGACTACCTAATACCGCTGCGCATAACTCCAGGCGAGCCAATGTTTGTCTATTGGCGATCGGAGCCACCTTTGACTTCGATATTAATAGTATTGATGACACCTTGCCATTCATTGTCTCGGCACGTATGTAAGAGCATGCTCCGTAGCCCTTTTCTGACGCATCACAAAATATGTGGATCTGCATTATCGTGCAATCTGATGGGCATACTAAACGTGGTACTGAAACATTTACTACCTTACACAATTGCTCGACATAGCTGTGCCATTCGCGTTTAAGCTGCAAAGGGAGTTTTTCATCCCAGTCCAATGCCCTATCGCCTTCTGTTTTCCACGTCCACAACCGTTGCATGAATATCTTTGTTATCATCTTTACAGGATCTAGCCACCCTAGAGGATCGTAAATTTTAGCAATATTTCGACACACAGTGCGTTTAGTTATCGGTTCGACGGGTTCTAGAGCTCTCATTCGTATGGACACGTGATCTGTGATGGGGATCCAACTCATTCCCAGTGTTCCAATCGGTTTTGACTCACTCTCGAATAGATGTTCTTCTGTAAGAGCCAAATCTTCCTTTGCTACGCCTTCAAGTACTGTTGGTCGATTGGAAGCCCATTTACGCAACTTAAATCCGCCCTTCGCCAATACTGCTTCTAGTTGCCTCTTCTTTTCCTTGGCTTCATCTTCAGTGCTTGCCCCTGTTAGTAGATCGTCTACATAAAAATCTTTCATGCACTCACATGCCTTGGGGAAACTCTTTCCATGATCTTCGAACGTTCGTTGAAGTGTTTTAACGGCCAAATACGGAGCCGAAGCCGTTCCGTATGTTATAGTATTTAACTGAAATACTCCTATCGGCTGGTTTGGATCAGTTCTCCATAGAATGCGTTGAAGAGCTCGATCGGTTTCTTCAACCCATACCTGTCTGTACATCTTTTCCACATCAGCAACTAATACAACAGGTTTAAAACGATATCTTATATAGATGGACAAAATATCCTCTTGTAGCTGTGGGCCCACTAAGAGCAGTTCGTTTAACGAGCGCCCGGAACTGGTCTTACACGACGCGTCAAATACCACCCTGCACTTTGTAGTCGTGCTCTCTTCCTTCCATACTGCATGATGTGGCATGTAATATTCTTGCCATTGTGGGTTTTGCTCTATCTCATCATAATTGCATACACGTGTCATATGCCCTAGTTGTTCGTATTCGTGCATGAATCTTTTGTACTCCTGGGCCAGATTGCTGTCGCATTTCATTCTTCGTTCCATGCTCATAACGCGCCTCAAAGCAGTTTCTTTAGATTTTCCCAGCATGTACTCAAAATTTGGTACCTTTGGTAGTCGAACGATATACCTATGATCAACCTCTGAATATTTTGTAGTTTCGCTATAGATTTTGTTGCATTCAACCTCATCTTCATGTAAGATTTCTTCTGGAAGTTCTTCCAGTGATACGAAGCGTTCAAATAATCCTTCCATTGTTGATTCTACAACACTATAGCATGAAATCGTGTTATATTCCTGCGAGTAGCTTCCTATCCAGACCCATCCAAATTTAGTTTTTAGCATCGTAGGAAGATTGGGAGCTAGATCTACACGACCATCTTCAAGCAATTCAGCGAACATTTCTGCTCCCAGCAAAACGTCAATACCTCTTGCCTTATTAAATTCTGGATCTGCTAATTGAAGGCCTTCCGGAATGTTCCACGTTTCAGTGGAAAGGGATTTAGTAGGGATGTTTGTGGTGATTTTCGGGATGACCAAAAATTCAAACGTGCCTTCGTACTTAGACACTCTTGAGCGTATGGTACACGTCGTTACCCCTTTGGAAGCAACTGGAATTTGTCCTACGCCAGATAGTGATGTGTGAGTGTTTTTCCTCTCTAGCCTTAATAGTTGTTGCGTTGAGCAACAGTCAAAATGACGCGACGACTTCCCAGATAATTTTACAGGTATATTTATTGCCGAAAGCTTAACTAACGGTGATAACAAGTAAAAAAACTTCTGTCTCGTCGTACGGTTAGAATAGAAAAGAGCCGCCGCACTCTGTTTCTTTCCGTACATCCTTTCCGTACGCCTTATCCTTTCCGTTCGCATTATCCGTGTATTATCAAGTATCTGTATCTTTTACACCGGGCAGTCATCAATACGCGTTATTATTATAACGTCGAACAGTTGCCAGACTCGTCGCAACATTCTCCCCTCCAGTGAATTGTCGAATTCACTTTCCCTATGGCTGTTCCGGTGTCGTTGCTGTCCCTATCCTACTCTTTTGGTTCCACGTCTGTCTTGTCTGTCCTTTCTCTCGGTTCGATATCCAAGATCGCAATTTTAACGGCGGGTCGTTCTAATAATCCGTTCGCGGTTTGCACTACAGCTTGCCTTACTTGTCCGTCCTTTGCTTTAGTGGTTTGAATCACGCGCCCCTTTGGCCAGCTATTTCGGGGGAGCGTATTATCTACGATCACTACCAAATCTCCTTCTTTAATTGGGCGGCACGGATGAAACCACTTACTCCTCCGAGTGAGTGATGGAAGATACTCGGCGATCCATTTCTTCCAGAATATATCTGCGTAAAGCTGTGCTGTCTTCCACGTGTTTCGTAGCATGCGGGGTGTGTCGTCAAAGTAGATAGGAGGTTTAGACCCGTCGGGGCTTCCAAGAAGAAAGTGGTTTGGCGTCAATGGGGCGTCCATTTCACTTGCTTAATGGTGTTGCTGTAGTCTGCGGTGTCCAGTGTAGAAGCGAGTTGTGGCGTCTCGAGCATCGATTGATTCCGCAAAATGTTTTCACATGGCAGTGATGAGTATGTTGCAAAAGGCAGATACGGCAGATTCGGTGGGATTTTATCAGATTCCACCTTGAGTTGACGGACATCTTCAAAAAGTTTGCACACTTCTCTAGCTTCGGACAGTTCCCTTCACATCCTCGACAATTTTCTGTAAAGGTCTCACCTGCACCCGCTTCTTTGGAATCATTATTTGTTAAATGAGCGTTACATTGTTCATACTTGCGGTTATTCAGACGATCGGTACTGCTTTTCTGGTGTCCTTCGTAGCTGTTACGATAATTTGTATTTGGCATGTTGTGACCAGGTTCAACTCCCTTGCAGGCTGCCTTGGTAAGTTTCTTCATCCACTCATTAAACTGGCTCAGGGTTGGTTCTCCTAAGGCTTCACACTGGTAAAACCAAGTTAGTTTCACGTTAGCAGGTAGTTTACCCACTATCTCATCTAGTAAAGCGTCGCCATTGAGATACTCCACCAGTCCAGAAGCACCCATTGCTGCGCACAGGGTCCGCACTGCGTATCCATAATCTGCAAGCGATTCGAAATCGTTCGCCCTCGGAGCTGGCATCGCACGAATCTTGCTCATGAGAGCCTTAACTATGAGCGCTGGACGTCCATAGCGTTCACGAAGTATCTCGATGGCTTCAGGAACACTCGATGGGTGATAGAGACAACTCTCGACAGCGTCAAATGCCTTGCCCTTTAAACACCGTTGAAGCCGCAACATATTCTCCTCATCACTGCACATACCGTTCGAATAGTCATAGCTGGCGATGAATACTGACCACTCTTTAGGGTTTCCGGAGAAGCTAGGCAATTCCCGGCTGGTGCAGTGGTGCGCAGACACCTGGCTTTGATTAATGACTTGTTGACCACTGAAGCCGTGCCATGGATGCATATGTTCCTTGTCGAGCCGGGTATCACTCTGCGAGCCCGAAACGGGCTTCGGGTGATGCGTTTGAAGAAAACGACGCCTTTCTTCTTGCCGAAAACGCTCGCACTGTTCCTCCAGCAACAGTCTCTGTTCAATTCGAAACTGTTCGCATCTTTCATCGATTCGTCGCAGCTCGTTCTGTAGATTACTCGCCGAACGATCCAAATGCACATCACGCTGATCTAAAAATAAACGCGATTCATATGCGCCACGCGCACTTAGGTTTGTATACATAGGATACTCACTCGGTCGCTGAGCGTTTAACGCTCCATTACTTGTGCACGCGTTCCGAGTGTAGGCCTGTGCACGAGGATCAGCATTCAACGTAACGTCCGTCCGAAGAGTAGCTGCTGCACAAGGGACCCGAAGATGTGTTGGTACTCGATGTGCACTGTTTCTCGGATTAATGCCGTCGGGTAGAAGAGTGCTCGATGCTGCCTGATACCCTTGTTGCGTCGATTGCAGATGTTGTTCAGGATGCCCGGCGGTTTGACCCGTAAACATTACTTCACTCGAGCGATAATTTCCCGACGCCGTTTGATGCTGATAGCCGCCACAAGGAGCTCGTGAGCTCGAGTACATTGGCTCATTATGCTGAGCGGTATTCGATGTAAACCCATCCGGATAAGTCGCATGCATTACACGTGGCTCCTGGAACCTAACCTCAACTGGCCGTGCTACTTGTTCCGGGTATGCGTGTGGCAAATACGGGTTGTGTAGCCTGGCTTCCATTGTTGAATTAGCATTTGCCTCCGGTAACATATTAACCTCACAAGTCCCAGAGGTATTGTAATTTGCAGGCGGCACACGTAAGTTAATTAAGCTCATCTCGCCAGGTTGAGAAGCGCTATTCGTTGTTAGTGGTGCGTGTTGTTGAGCAAGCCACGTTAAGCCGGGTTGACGAGCACTGACTGCTTTGTCATTTCGAATGGTTGCGTTCAACGCAGGTGGCTCCAAGGGGTTCACATCACCCGGTCGGGTAACACTTGACGCCACATTTTCCGGATGATTTGTGCACGTCGTGCAAGCACTTGCAGCTTTTAGAACGCTCATTTGATGGCCACTCAAAACTGTGTTTGAAACACGCGCGTGAATCCTAACCTCGTCCGGTTGAGAAACACTGATCGCTGCATCAGTCGGGCGGTCGATGTGGGGCACGTGGAAATGTGGAGACTCCTCCAACGTAGCGTTAGAATTCACAGGCATGTTATGATTTGCAGGACATACAACGCTCGTTTGATGGGCACTCGATGCTATTGGTGGAACACACGCGTGAAACATAACCTCGTCTGGTTGAGGAACACTGATTGCCGCATCTGTCGAGCGGTCGTTGCGGAGCGCACAGAGATGCGGTGAATCCTCCAACGTAGCTGTAGAGTTCGCAAGCGGGTTAGACTCGTTTACGAAGCAGCTGTCTACCCGTTGTTCGCCGCCGTCGGGTGACCGACCCGTCACAAAGTCGGACACATCAATTTCACTACGGGGATTCTGCTCTTCACGCGGTACACTTGCCGGTTGTGACATTTTAATTCACAATAGAGTTCGTTTGAAACAATATTTACCAGTGGTTAACACTGGTTCTGGTTAGACCAGAAGTTTTTTTACAATGTTGCGTTGAGCAACAGTCAAAATGACGCGACGACTTCCCAGATAATTTTACAGGTATATTTATTGCCGAAAGCTTAACTAACGGTGATAACAAGTAAAAAAACTTCTGTCTCGTCGTACGGTTAGAATAGAAAAGAGCCGCCGCACTCTGTTTCTTTCCGTACATCCTTTCCGTACGCCTTATCCTTTCCGTTCGCATTATCCGTGTGTTATCAAGTATCTGTATCTTTTACACCGGGCAGTCATCAATACGCGTTATTATTATAACGTCGAACAGTTGCCAGACTCGTCGCAACAATAGTTGTACAACACGTTCTGACATGATGTTTAGTTACGACCCCGGGTCCAGCAACGCTCGAGCTAAAATCGATTCACCAAAGGAATTAGTCAACCAAACCTGTGCTGTCGCCAATAGTGCTGTTTTCGATGCTGAATCGGTTTTTGTTACGGCTGCTATCCTTGGTATGTCATGTTGTGTTGTTTCTTCCATATCACACAACTTCGTGTGGTGTCTTCTTCGGCATCGTAGGCACTTCAATGGCGATCTACAATTAATCAACAAATGGTTTTTGTTCAAGCAGTTGAAACATAATCCCTTATCCCTTACCACCCTTTTCCGTTCATCTACTGTCATTCTCATAAATGTGCTGCATTGCCACAATTTATGCTCTTGCTTACATACCTCACATGGTCGCGAACTAGGTGTCGGAGACGAGCTAGATGCGACTTGATCGACGCTGTGTCGCATTCCTGCAGGAAGGCCGGCCGCCATGGATACACCCCTTACGTAGTTTCTGGTTACCTTCGCATTTGTAGCAGCCTTCTTGCCAAAAGCACCTTCCTCTCCGACCTTCGATGAATTGAGGATCCTGATCCGTCGTTCGAGAAACTCAATTAGTTTCGGAAATTTGTCCGCCTTCTCATCCGCAGAATATTCCTCCCATGCCATCAACGTCCCGGCAGGCAATTGACGTTTCATACTAGGGCGAGGGGTGTTGAAACGCAGGGAAGAGCAGGAAGAAACACGGACGAGCGGTGATGAACTGCAACTGTGTGCGTGCAACAGCACCAAACGGCATGTGACGACGTACAGTGTGTGGATGTGTGTGTGAAATTTTAGGCAGCGAAGATGGATCGAGGTTATGTTTACAAAGTGAAAGAGTTTGATGCAGAAGCGTCTTTGTGATAAACATGTATTTTAGTTTCATATTTTCAGTGTTAAAGTTTGTAATGTGAACTTAAAATTAATGAACAATGGTGCTATTCTCTTGTGTGCTGTTGGCGAATATTGAAGCGTTGAAATATTGAAGCTTCATATGTTAGTTTGTTGTGCTTAATGTGAAGCAAAAATATGTGCTAAAGTGTTATAAATTAGAAATATGTATACGTATCCGTCTAATGTTCGGTTGTACCCATCTAATTTTCAATATTTTTGGGTGTCCTTATCGTTTACCAGGAGAAACAGATTGGAGGTTAGATACGTGCAGCTATTTCGCCTCCACAGGTATGTATGTTAATTAAAGTTGTTGTATTTGTAATTTTTCATTACGCTGACATTAAATAACTAATCGGGTAAAATTTGCCGTTTAACATTGAGAATAATCGATGTTATCAGTGTTCTTCAGTTGTATTTCAAGCTGTCCGAAGGCAAACAAATCCGATTCACCTCGTATGCACCCAGCGGATTTCATGCGAAGGATATTGGAAAGCCATCAAAGAAGTGGGCATGATGGTAAGGAAACTTTGATTCTTTTTACTTTTAGATTTCTTATCCTTATTTTTGTTAACAACAACCTTGAATCGTCGGCGCCGGCCTTATGGAAACTGCGCGGTCAGAGCAACAACCGGAAGCATTTCGTTCCAGGTGGAAATTATCTCAAGTTTGGGAATTGAAGAGAGTTACGGCACACTGTGAACATCGTTGTAAACAATTGATGGTAACATTTATATAGGTAACATTTATATTTAATAATTTATATATATATATATATATATATATATATATATATATATGAATGCATGTGTTTATCGAATTATTCATTAATTCGTTTATTTATTAATTAGAGCATTAGTTTAGTTACGGAACAGCTTATCCCGGCCTTTCTCGGGTTTAGTTGCTGTTGCTTGACCGCGACGATTGACACCAGAGTTTGTTATGGTCGTATTGTCGTCGTGTAATCGTGTTATTGCTGTTAACGTACTTTATTTATATCTATTAAGATGCAACAGCATTATTTATTTTCCGGAATATCGTTAGCGTTGTTCCTGCTAATAAGACGGAAGACGTTTGAAATTAGCACCTGTGTCAATCGTCAAACGGTTGACAGTGGGCACTAAAGTACAATAAATGGTAGGAGCAAAAACGCGATGGCTGTTACTGATTTGCAAAATGAAACCAACAGCCATTTTACATGTTTTATCTTAAACAAGCATTGCACCTGAAAGCTACCAAAGCGAATGTGTATTTCGTACCTCCTGATTTGTGATAGAATAAAAGGTACAGTTCCATTAAAACAGTCGACCGATTGATTGATCCAAAGTTTGAAACGTTTGTGTGGCTTGTGCTGTGTTTGTGAAATTGGTGTTGTGAAAATTAAGTGTGAAAATGATGAAAAGAAAGCGTGAAACAGGCTCCTCTTATAAAATTGCGCAAGCCGATAACAAAAAGCTTGAGGCCGAGTTATTTGGCGAAAGTAGTTCTTTTGGGATGAGCAGCAACCCATCAGCAATTAATGAAGAGGACATTTGTGTGCATGATCTTCTCGTATGTGGTCCTCAAGATATTGATCAAGAAGGACACAACTATGATTGGATAAATATCGAAGAGATTGACAACAATGAAGACTGCGAAATTATCAACGATGACGTATCCGAGATAACGTTGGAAAATGCACCGGATTCCCCAAAGGAAGATGAGCCAATTGAGGAAGTTATTAGAAACTGGGCTCTAAAAACATATCAGACGCACCAAGCACTCAACAGTTTATTGGCTATTTTGCATGCACGAACCGAATTTAACCTACCAAAAGATGCGCGTACGCTACTTAGAACAAAGCAGTGTGGAAAGGAAATAGTACCGATAGCTGGAGGAGAGTTTTGGTATCCGGGAGTACGATCGGT
The DNA here is from genome assembly GCF_016920715.1 of Anopheles arabiensis. Taxonomy (NCBI): domain Eukaryota; kingdom Metazoa; phylum Arthropoda; class Insecta; order Diptera; family Culicidae; genus Anopheles; species Anopheles arabiensis. The sequence continues at coordinate 58,811,416 of NC_053517.1, read as the reverse complement.
TCTCCACAACTATTTCCGGTGAGTAAACAATAATATTGTTTTATTCAGGAGCAGGCCGTATTGTTTAACAAGGCTGTTAAAAATGACAAAATCTAATGCATTTTTTTCTATTTGCAGTGATGTACAACCAACAGTAAATGAGTTTTCTTTAAATTTCTTTATTGATGGACTACCGTTGCACAAGAGCACCCGAAAACAGTTTTGGCCAATACTGATGAGCATTCACGAAATGCCAGAAGTTCCTGTGTTGATGGTTGGCAATTTTTATGGGCAATCTAAACCGAAGAGTTTAGATGAATACCTTCGTCCACTCGTGGAGGAGCTCAATGAGTTGATAGATAATGGTATAAAAATAGCCAAAAAGACCATCAAAATAATTATTAGAGCATTTATCGCAGACGCACCTGCACGAGCGTTCATAAAAGGTGTTGCCTATTTCAATCATAAACTGGGATGCCAGAGATGTACAGTCGAAGGACAATTTAATTAAAAAGCTCGAGTGATGTATTTTTCGAAGATAGACGCACCAAGAATAACGGATGAAGAGTTTCGTGGAGAAAAGTATGGTGACCACCACCGAGAAAGAACACCTCTACTGCATCTAAAGACAATCGATATCATTCGAAATATTATTATCGCGGATGTATTGCATTTGATAGACTTTGGAATATCACGAACATTAATCGTCGGATGGAAATCAGGAAAGCTAATAGGGCGCAGTTGGTCATCGGAAACGCTGAATTACATAAATTCGCTACTTCAAAAGGTGGAAATTCCGCCTGAATATCATCGCAAATTCCGTCGAATTGAAGACACTGGTTTATGGAAAGCCATTGAATATCACATGTTTTTACATTACGCCAGTTTTATAATGTTGAAAAATGTATTAACTGAAATGGAATACAAACATTATATGTTGTATTTTTTGTATGTTGTATGTTGTATTGCAATAAGAGCATTTTCTTCGGAAATTTACAAACATTTTTGGCCAGAAGCGGACCGGCTTCTCAAACAGTTTGATGTAGAGTATGGTGTCATTTACGGTGAACACCGTTTGACTAGCAATGTACATAGTTTGGTACATGTTTTCGAAGATGTGGACAAATTTGGAGTTCTTAAAAATATGTCATCTTATCGTTTTGAAGGTACATTATCTCACTATATATAAAATCGAAAATCGCCGCAATGACGTGAGAGTAAACATTCAGCGAGAGAGAAAGAAAGCGGTGAGAGAAGAGCTCTCTTAGCAACGCGCGTTGCTGCGAAAGGACTTGCTCCAAGCACCATTGCTGGCCCGCAGATGATGCGGGCAATGGTTACTAAGATTTTTTGTTTGGATAAATCGATTTGAAATCACATGGTATTGGATATAATGAACAATTCTTTAAATAATTAAAGATGCAAATTAGCCACCTGATGATAACGTGTCCCATCTTATACCCCTTCCCATTATTAATCAAGATATTCAAGGCAATATTAAAAAAAAAAACATGTTTGAAAACTATGCAAAATAGCTTAAATGTGAAATGGTTGTAATTCCAATTCATTCAATCATTAATAAAGCCAACCATACTCATTATTGGTGCTTAAGCACCTCGAATACTACATACACCGTCGTCAACGGCAGATAAGTGTGGTACAGAATAACCTGTAACACGGGTTGCTATACCCAGGACGTCGAACATGATCACTCCCTCAAATCTTCTTCTATTTGTCGTAACGTCCTACGCGGACATGCTGGCCTATACAGGGTTTCGAGACTTAATTCATTACCACGTAGCCGGATATTCAATCCTTGCTACGGGCGGACGGTTCTGGGCTTGAACCCATGACGGGCATGTTGATGAGTTGTTCGAGTTGAGGACCACGTACCACGTAAAGCCTTGCTGAAATTCCGAGGAGGAAAGCGGCGGATGTTGATGGCTTGAAAGTTAAAATTGAATTTGTAACGATTTTCTCGCGGGCGGGAAGAACTACTTATTTCAGGATGTCCTTCCGAAACAAAGCACTAAAGGGAGAGATGGTTCATTGCGCAACATGGCTGCAACATACTGCGCGTTAGGTAAGACAACCGTGCGCACTGCATTTAGCCGGATCAGCATCAACTGCAGAATGATCCACAATGAAACTATACTTACTGTAGCGTGCCCTTACTGTAGCTTGAAAAGATTCTGACTGTATCTATCAAGAGTGATGGCGATATCTACCATATGATGCTATCACCGTACTATGGTGTTGATTAAGAACAACCATGTTATAATTAAGGACATGTCAAATAAGAAGCAAAATCTGAAAGATGTGCGGTGGCAAGAGTAAATTAAGTAGTTTGCAAGTAAACATGAATTTAGTTAATTGATCTGGGAAGGCTGTAACAGTGTTGAACTATTCTTTTCTATAACAGTATAGATCGGAATATTAGGGGATATGTGCACTGTTGAAATTTGATATGTGGCACAACAATAACAATTGTCTCATACACAAATACCAATTCCATTTAATACTTCAAAACCACTTTCAGGATAATAAAATAAAATTTTGATGGCGTTTTTGGAAATGACCCTCATAAAATTAAAGACCCAGAAAATTTACATTGAAATTGTTCTACGCATCTATTACTTATTACCTAACGTATGCAACATAAGTCGAAAAAAGAGTAGAAATGGAATTCGAACCACGTGTGATATCATATTTTTGTAACTCAAACTTACATTTACGGGCACAAAAAACACAAAATGGATTGAAGCAAAAGTGAGCATTTCAAAAATTGTATGTTTTTAAGTACGCAATTGGGATTTCATCTAAGCATGTTGTATATGTATTAGCGGCACCCTAATTTTTTAATCCACTGCACATCCATACATTATTCAATGAACACGTTGTTGAGGTTACTACTTAGCTATGCTTTCCATAAAATCACGCCAATAACTAAAAACAAAAAATCCAAAAAATATACATTTATGTCAACAGAGGCATTGAACGAATCAGTTTGAAAAATACAAATTGCATGACTTGGCTCAAAAGTAGCCTCATCGATAGTTAACGGTTCTGCAAAGTACAGTAAGAAAAGTCCAGGACAAAGTCCAGGAAGTTACAAGGTTAACACATTCGTGGTGTAACGCATAAGAATAAATATTTGTTTGAGTTATGGTTGTTGCCACTGAACGTAGTGAGTTTGAAAATGATTCGAAATTTGAGGACATCCGGTAGATTTTACCGGGCCTTAACTAGTTTCATGTTAAAAATTCACTTCGAAACGGTCATCAGGTTTTGGTTCAGGCTGCAAATAGAATATCGGAACAATCTTCGAAATCTCGAACGGCAAGAAATAACTCATACCCTTATTTGGAACACGTAAAAAAAGGAGTAGTACTGCATGTAAATTATAATACCACATTTTATCCAACTTCTCAGGCAAATTGGTTTCTAACAAAAGATAATTACATTGTTCAATATTGTAGGGCAACAAAAGTAGGATCTGTTATTAACATTTACGGGAAGGCATTTGATAAAATAATTAGTCCAGATAAATACTGTTCTTCGCCATTGATGGAAGACATTTATGAAGCTGAAGTGAACGATCTTTCTACACAAGAGATGGTATTTTTGATAGAAGATATAAAGTGTAAATTAGTTGCAATTAAAACTGATGATAGTAATTATGTATTTGTACCTCTTATAGACACATTAATGAAGTGAAAATAAATAATAAAATTTGACTTAACCTAAAAGGATGTTTACCTTTACCTTTTATAAGGTTGGCCGTTATATTGTTTATAAGAATTTAAATGTAATGTTTAAATGTAAATGTATGTTAATGTAATGTGTGTTTTTTTGTATATTTGGTTTGAGTTCTTGGTTAATTATGAATTGGTAAAGTGTTTTACAATCTTTATTTCATTTTCAAGATACGTTGGTGTTTCACCATTTCAGGATTTAGAAATTGTTTTTCTATCAGACGCAAGGACTGCTTCGAAGTTTATTAAAGAATAGATAAAATCTGTAATATAGTATCAATAGTACATTACAATAAATAAAAATGGAAAGGCAATATTTTTATCAATAAATAATATATATAAACGGCGATGCGGTAACGGCAACTATGAATAGGTAGAGCAATTTAATTAAATAAAATATTTTTATTTCTTCCTTCTATGGCAGCTTGTTTTAACATTTCCCTGCATGTTTACTCTTGCCGGTGCATGCGTCAGTTTTCTTTTTAAATATTCTTTAACATATTCTATATCTACTTCTATTCCTACGTGGTTTGTGGCGATAGACTTAAATAAGCGCACTGTATTTCGGTATTTACTAAAAGCTATTTTTTTCCTGACGATCCTTCCCAGCTACACCGTGCAAGAAAATTCCTATCAAACAACACGTCTAAAGCCTCATGCATCCTGTTGTTGGCATCCTGGCTGCTGATATCTGCATCTATCCTTTGAGTATAACTGCAAAATGCAAAATCATCTTCAGCTATTTTTGCTTCAAAAGCATCAAACTGTTGTTCATTTCAGATTTTTTCCATGGCTAAACTCTGCGCATTTCTTCTTATACCCTTCATAGGATTCAGTATTGTGGACTGCTCATTTAAATCATCACCAATATCTGAGCGCTGCGTGCATCTATTTTCATTAACACCATCCGACAAAGAGGGCAGCAGCTTCCAGAATGCTCTGTTGAAGTAATTGAAAGGACTGTTTGCTTTGCTCCTGCTGCAGTCTGGTGTTCATCGTCGGTGATCATCATTATTGGCGACGAAGGCAGCACAGGTTCGTACACCGAAAACGTAGCAGAACTCGTTGACGGTTTCTGATAACTTTTCCTGGTTATATTTTCAGGCAAATTTATCACAACACTACCAGTTGCTCGTTCAGTCTTTATGTTCGATGTACCGGTGCTTGTCGATGGCTCTTGGTTTCCACCATAAAGTATCTTGCCTAGCGGTCGGATCTGGCTAGGAACACCGGTAAAAGATTGCTCAGATATAGCAGTACTCGTTGATGGTTTTTGAACATTAACGCTGATCATTTTGGCTGGTGTACGGCTCACAACACAAACAGATCCTCCAGCAGCCGCTATCACCGATGCAGAAGCACTGGTGGGTAATTGTTGTCTTACAACAGTGGTCTTCATACCACGCTGGTTCTTCGGAGCATGAACTTCGGCAAACGATCCAATCGATGGTACTGCAGATCCCGTCAATGCCTGTTGTCTACCGATCTTCATGCCTGATTGCTGCGGTAGAGCATCAGCAACCGGTACCAATGATGGCGCAGCAGTACTAGTTGACGGTTGCTGTCCATGTTGCTGGCCTAACGGACGGAATGGTGCAGCAACATCAGGTAATGTTGACCGATGATGATTACCATCACCGGCACTCGAGACCAGCGCTGACACTGCATCCGTTACCTTCACCTGTTCAACAACACGAACTGGCATTCTTTGTTGACTGAGCCGTGCGCGCTGACCGGCCACTGAAACCACCGAAGGCACTGCACTTGTTGTCGTGAGTTGTCCAACAACACGGACCGGCAAGCCGGGAGGACGAATGGCACTAGGAACGGCAACCGAAATCACCGTCGGCACTGCACTTGTCGTCGGAAGTTGTCCAACAACACGGACCGGCAAGCCGGGAGGACGGATGGCACGAAGAATGGCAACCGAAACCACCGATGGCACTGCACTTGTCGTCGGAAGTTGTCCAACAACACGGACCGGCAAGCCGGGAGGACGAATGGCACGAGGAACGGCAACCGGAACCACCGATGGCACTGCACTTGTCGTCGGAAGTTGTCCAACAACACGGACTGGCACATCTGAATGACGAAACGACTGCACACCCGCAATGGCCGAAGGCATCACTTGTAGAGGAAGTGGTACTTGAGACTCTTCCACAACTTCTTCCTCCAAACGAAGACACGTTAGTTTATCTTGCGTCGACATGGTGTAACTTTTGCAAAATGTACGAAATTGCACTAATATTTTCAAATTTACACAAAAGACACTTTTAGACACTTTTTCACGAGGCACTGACACGATGTATTAACTTTGGAGTCTGAAGTTGAACTAAAATTGTTTAGCAAAGTGTTAGCCCTTTTATACTGCATTTCGAGCAGACTTATGAATGAGTGGGAGGAGTTAAAGGACTTGTGGAAGAAGGAATAGGATATGGTGTAATGTCGAATATTGTGCCTGTTGCTTGTGTTACCGAATGTCGCCAAGCTCACGTACCCGCGTTTTATGTACCTTTTCTTGGTGTTTTCGAGTTACTCGCCACCAACATGCATATCGGCTGGAACTTGGACCCATGCTAAATTGAAGCAAAGTTAAAGTAAGTCTGACCTAAGTCTGTCCGAGTAAGTCAGTAGCTAAAGTAATATAAAGACAGTATGATAAACTGGTTAGTAATGTTAATTTTTTCATTTCAGCTAATATGCCGTGCGAAAAAGCAAAATAAACATTTAATTTTAATGTTTATTAAGCCAAACCGACATTATTTTTTTCATCTAAAACGTTTTTTATGTGTTTTTTTCTCATCGCGTTTAGGCGTCGTGTATCAGATCGCAACTGCTAATAATTTCGTCGTCTGAGGCGGACTGTTATGGAGGTACCAAATCTTCAGTGATGATGAATGCGTTCACGAATCTACGAGCCGGTGATTGGCGGTATCCAGATCATCGTCGTACTGTTAGCTTACCTAAGCTACCAAAATTAGTGACAGTGTAAAATGTAAGAGAAAGACAAATTGACGATTAAAGTAATATAATTAAAATTAATGTTTAACATGGATTGCGCTCCACTAACAGTATTTTTCTCTTATATTGTCTATTTCAGTTGTGCTGTGAAGATTACAGCTGGCTCTCCCAACCGTCCGGAAGTCGCAGTAATTTGGTAACATAAAGATCATCACCACCGCACGAAGCGCAGCATATTGAAGCAAGCCCAAGCGGACAGCAACCACCTGCAGCAAACGTACGCCGAACGAATGGACGTGGTAGACGCGTTATGATTGCAAGGCGATATTTGCGCTCTGAAAATGCTAGCACAGATGTTTGAGCCACAGAGGTGACGTTCCGAGAGTGTAAAAACTTGCCGGGCCCACAGGTACGTAACAAACGCGCCCAAATCTATGGCACAGTATTGGGTGTTAGTTACACTGGTGCGAGTAGGAAGCGTGCAAATGAAAAAATATGTAAAAATGTCCCCATTATTCCTTTGCACATCCAAGAAACGATCACGAATGAACAGCATGAAATGCACTTCACTGATATTATTCTTTTTCTTTAGTTTCAGATAAGCCGTTCTCATCAATGCCATATCATGTACGGTCGGTTAGTTACACTTCATAACGAAGGACAATCACATCTGGTTAACGGAATGCTGCCAAAACGATGAAGCTGGCTTAGCCCTCGATGACGACGCAACTCCTGCACGTTCGTCGTCATACTATCATTTCAACTGGAGGCATGTTTGTTTTAGGCGGCTACAACATGTTTGAACATGTTGAATACAACAAACATGTTGATAATGGTAATGTATTGCATTCTCAACGCTTTATTTGTACGAAATGCAAATAACTTTCTTTACTTATTTTATGTTTTATGTTTTAATTTAATTACAGGTGAATGCTGGAACTCCGTGATACCCGTTTTCGTGCGCTGAATAAGGTTTGTATGAAAAATAGTGTATTTTTAGAATATTTTATTTTTCAATAAAGTAACGGTAAATTTGAAATACACTGTGTTGATAAACAACCCGAATGAAAGAAATACACGGATAAACGAATGTAAACAATACACGAAAGAACGGGAGGTCCGTTTCATCCGTACCCCCCCACGCCCAATCATGTCTTCCGTTGGGCGCCTGAGCCATGCACGGTTGGGCGCCCGTTTCTCCTCCTCCGGCGCCGTCAGTTTAGCTGTCAATTGCCTGCCGGGGTGTCACCATCCAGTTTGTAGAACAGCAAGCTGGTCAACGGCGTGTTCCACATTTTCACGGGTTCCTCAAGTCGTTCCATTCCGTTCACTAGTCGATTGCTCTCGTTCACTATGCGCTGCAACTCATCTGCCGAACTATTTTTCATCGCCTCCAGCGCAGCGAACGCCTTGAAATATTCTCTTTTAATACGTTTCTCATGATCAAATCGTTTTACCAGAGAATCCCATGTTAGCTCATAATTATCTGCCGTGAGCTGTGTGTGGTCGTATTGGCTGGCCAATTCACCCTTTAAGGCAGATAACAAATACTGCAGCTTCAATACTTCTGGTACATCAGAGGCAGTATGCACCAGCGACTCAAATCTATCCTTGAACGTTAGCCATTTTGTTGTGTCACCATCGAATGTTGGCAGCTCAATTTTCGGTAACCGCACCTTTGGCTGAGTTGTATTAAATGATGCAGCAAATGTACTGTTTGCTTGCGGTTCACGTCGGTCTGGATTGGACGCGGAAAAGAAACCCTTTATCTCATGATATTTCTGTTCAAACTCACGACGATCGGCTGCAAGCGAATCAATCATTTCGGTATTTTCGGCTTGGTGCACTCAGCTCTCACCGTTACCACAACAGTCTCGCATCTAACACAACAATCCTTACTCACCTGCACTTCCCGTCCGGCAAAATGAGTGTATTTTTTGAGTGATTTGAGTTACGCTGTCGAAATACAGTGCCCCTTCGACGAATGAGTTACACCCTCGCGCGAGCCCTCCCCCTCCCCAACCGTAACGCACGGTGCGCTCTGCAGTTCTCAATGTGTTTGTGTTCTTTCGAGCCATGCTACGAACACATGTAAAGATAGTTGTTTCTTTCGTTTTTCGTTTTCTTTCATGCACTTATTCTAAAACTAAACACAAACACGGTCATTTTTTATTACATTAAACACTTTATTGAAACATAAAGTACACACTAAAGTACACATTTAGAATCCAATGACGTCATACCGGGTCGAGCCAGGCTGCGGGAAACTTGTCGACAATCTGCGTTGACTCTGTTCAGTAAATTCTTACCTGTGGATCCACGCACTGCATGTGCGTCTGTGCACACTGTTTATTCACTGCACACTTCACCAAAACACACCGGCGCACGAAATGCGCATCAACGCACAAACACTGCGCGTGGGACATAGAACAAAATCCGCACAACCATCTCCGTCAAAGCGTCGCGCTGTACTGGTGGTTTTGTACGCGTAGGAGGGGGGGACATACGGAGCGATGGTTCGATGCTGTAGTGTGAGCGAGACAACACGATGTGACGAGCAGCTCCAAGTTGAGCTCGCTGAAAGAAGACACACACACATTCACAGACGGCTCGTCAAAGCACGGTATTTGTATTGGTGTTAGTGAAGCGCGCGTGTAAAACAGAATGCGAACTCTCATCGCAGCGCGCTTCTCCGTGCTTCCTCAAGCTTCCTCATACCCCTCGGCCTGAATCACTCAAAATTTGGGGTCTCATTGTTTGCGTGGCTTCCCGTCCGGCAAAATGAGTGTATTTTTTGAGTGATTTGAGTACCGTCCCCCGTTAGCAGTTACTCTTGGAGGAATGAGTTACACCCTCGCGCGAGCCCTCCCCCTCCCCACCCGCAACGCACGGTGCGCTCTGCAGTTCTCAATGTGTTTGTGTTCTTTCGCGCCATGCTACCAACACATCAAAAGCTTCTTGTTTTTCGCTTTCTTTCATGCACTTATTCTAAAACTAAACACAAACACGGTCATTTTTTATTATATTAAACACTTTATTGAAACATAAAGTACACACTAAAGTACACATTCAGAATCCTTCATACTCACGAATGACGTCATACCGGGTCGAGCCAGGCTGCTGAAACTTGTCGACAATCTGCGTTGGCCTTGTTCAGCAAATTCTTACCTGTGGATCCACGCACTGCATGTGCGTCTGTGCACACTGTTTATTCACTGCACACTTCACCAAAACACACCGGCGCACGAGACTTTCAACGAAATGCGCATCAACGCACAAACACTGCGCGCGGGACTTAGAACGAAACGCGCACAACCATCTCCGACAAAGCGTCGCGCTGTACTGGTGGTTTTGTACGCGTAGGAGGGGGGGACATACGGAGCGATGGTTCGATGCTGTAGTGTAAGCGAGACAACACGATGTGACGAGCAGCTCCAAGTTGAGCTCGCTGAAAGAAGACACACATTCACAGACGGCTGGTCAAAGCACGGTATTTGTTAGTGAAGCGCGTGTAAAACAGAATGCGAACTCTACCGCAGCGCGTTTTCCTCAAGCTTCCTCATACCCCTCGGCCTGAATCACTCAAAATTTGGGGTCTCATTGTTTGCGTGGTTATCCGTGAACCTTCCACGCAAACAATGAGACCCCAAATTTTGAGTGATTCAGGCCGAGGGGTATGAGGAAGCTTGAGGAAGCAAGGAGAAACGCGCTGCGATGAGAGTTCGCATTCTGTTTTACACGCGCGCTTCACTAACACCAATACAAATACCGTGCTTTGGCGAGCCGTCTGTGAATGTGTGTGTCTTCCACGCAAACAATGAGACCCCAAATTTTGAGTGATTCAGGCCGAGGGGTATGAGGAAGCTTGAGGAAGCACGGAGAAACGCGCTGCGATGAGAGTTCGCATTCTGTTTTACACGCGCGCTTCACTAACACCAATACAAATACCGTGCTTTCACGAGCCGTCTGTGAATGTGTGTATGTCTTCTTTCAGCGAGCTCAACTTGGAGCTGCTCGTCACATCGTGTTGTCTCGCTTACACTACAGCATCGAACCATCGCTCCGTATGTCCCCCCCTCCTACGCGTACAAAACCACCAGTACAGCGCGACGCTTTGTCGGAGATGGTTATGCGCGTTTCGTTCTAAGTCCCGCGCGCAGTGTTTGTGCGTTGATGCGCATTTCGTTCAAAGTCTCGTACGCTGGTGTGTTTTGGTAAAGTGTGCAGTGAATAAACAGTGTGCACAGACGCACATGCAGTGCGTGGATCGACAGGTAAGAATTTGCTGAACAGAGTTAACGCAGATTGTCGACAAGTTTCCCGCAGCCTGGCTCGACCCGGTATGACGTCATTCGTGAGTATGAAGGATTCTAAATGTGTACTTTAGTGTGTACTTTATGTTTCAATAAAGTGTTTAATGTAATAAAAAATGACAGTAATTGTGTTTAGTTTTAGAATAAGTGCATGAAAGAAAGCGAAAAACAAGAACCTTTTGATGTGTTGGTAGCATGGCTCGAAAGAACACAAACACATTGAGAACTGCAGAGCGCACCGTGCGTTACGGGTGGGGAGGGGGAAGGCTCGCGCGAGGGTGTAACTCATTCGTCGAAGAGACACTGTATTTCGACAGCGTCACTCAAATCACTCAAAAAATACACTCATTTTGCCGGACGGGTTCGCAGACACAAGCTGAACACTCACCAACCGATATGAATCGCACTCTCACTTCACCTACTCTTCCGTCCACATCACGAGCAAAAACGCGTCAAACTACAATGGCTCAATTTTTTCCGAAGTAACCGTACCACAGCAGCGCAGTCATATGGTACTCACACGGTCCGAGCAATCCCTTCGACAACACAGACACTCACCATACACTCCCAGTCCGGCAAAATGAGTGTATTTTTTGAGTGATTTCCACGCAAACAATGAGACCCCAAATTCTGAGTGATTCAGGCCGAGGGGTATGAGGAAGCTTGAGGAAGCACGGAGAAACGCGCTGCGATGAGAGTTCGCATTCTGTTTTACACGCGCGCTTCACTAACACCAATACAAATACCGTGCTTTGACGAGCCGTCTGTGAATGTGTGTGTGTCTTCTTTCAGCGAGCTCAACTTGGAGCTGCTCGTCACATCGTGTTGTCTCGCTTACACTACAGCATCGAACCATCGCTCCGTATGTCCCCCCCTCCTACGCGTACAAAACCACCAGTACAGCGCGACGCTTTGACGGAGATGGTTGTGCGCGTTTTGTTCTCCCGCGCGCAGTGTTTGTGCGTTGATGCGCATTTCGTTCAAAGTCTCGTGCGCCGGTTTGTTTTGGTGAAGTGTGCAGTGAATAAACAGTGTGCACAGACGCACATGCAGTGCGTGGATCGACAGGTAAGAATTTGATGAACAGAGTCAACGCAAAATGTCGACAAGTTTCCCGCAGCCTGGCTCGACCCGGTACTTTGCAGTATGACGCCATTCGTGTATATGATAGATTCTGAATGTGTTGTGAAAGTGTACTTTATGTTTCAATAAAGTGTTTAATGAAATGAAAAATGAGCGTGTTTGTGTTTGTTTTTAGAATAAGTGCGTATTTGCGATCGTGTCTATGCATGAAAGAAAACGAGAAACGAAAGAAACAACTATCTTTACATGTGTTCGTAGCATGGCTCGAAAGAACACAAACACATTGAGAACTGCAGAGCGCACCGTGCGTTACGGGTGGGGAGGGGGAGGGCTCGCGCGAGGGTGTAACTCATTCGTCGAAGAGACACTGTATTTCGACAGCGTCGCTCAACCCGTCCGGCAAAATGAGTGTATTTTTTGAGTGATTTCCACGCAAACAATGAGACCCCAAATTTTGAGTGATTCAGGCCGAGGGGTATGAGGAAGCTTGAGGAAGCACGGAGAAGCGCGCTGCGATGAGAGTTCGCATTCTGTTTTACACGCGCGCTTCACTAACACCAATACAAATACCGTGCTTTGACGAGCCGTCTGTGAATGTGTGTGTCTTCTTTCAGCGAGCTCAACTTGGAGCTGCTCGTCACATCGTGTTGTCTCGCTCACACTACAGCATCGAACCATCGCTCCGTATGTCCCCCCTCCTACGCGTACAAAACCACCAGTACAGCGCGACGCTTTGACGGAGATGGTTGTGCGGATTTTGTTCTATGTCCCACGCGCAGTGTTTGTGCGTTGATGCGCATTTCGTGCGCCGGTGTGTTTGGTGAAGTGTGCAGTGAATAAACAGTGTGCACAGACGCACATGCAGTGCGTGGATCCACAGGTAAGAATTTACTGAACAGAGTCAACGCAGATTGTCGACAAGTTTCCGCAGCCTGGCTCGACCCGGTATGACGTCATTGGATTCTAAATGTGTACTTTAGTGTGTACTTTATGTTTCAATAAAGTGTTTAATGTAATAAAAATGACCGTGTTTGTGTTTAGTTTTAGAATAAGTGCATGAAAGAAAACGAAAAACGAAAGAAACAACTATCTTTACATGTGTTCGTAGCATGGCTCGAAAGAACACAAACACATTGAGAACTGCAGAGCGCACCGTGCGTTACGGTTGGGGAGGGGGAGGGCTCGCGCGAGGGTGTAACTCATTCGTCGAAGGGGCACTGTATTTCGACAGCGTAACTCAAATCACTCAAAAAATACACTCATTTTGCCGGACGGGTTGAGTGACGCTGTCGAAATACAGTGTCTCTTCGACGAATGAGTTACACCCTCGCGCGAGCCCTCCCCCTCCCCACCCGTAACGCACGGTGCGCTCTGCAGTTCTCAATGTGTTTGTGTTCTTTCGAGCCATGCTACCAACACATCAAAAGCTTCTTGTTTTTCGCTTTCTTTCATGCACTTATTCTAAAACTAAACACAAACACGGTCATTTTTCATTACATTATACACTTTATTGAAACATAAAGTACACACTAAAGTACACATTTAGAATCCAATGACATCATACCGGGTCGAGCCAGGCTGCGGGAAACTTGTCGACAATCTGCGTTGACTCTTCTTACCCGTTGAAATTCTTACCTGTGGATCCACGCACTGCATGTGCGTCTGTGCACACTGTTTATTCACTGCACACTTCACCAAACACACCGGCGCACGAAATGCGCATCAACGCACAAACACTGCGCGCGGGAGAACAAAAACGCGCACAACCATCTCCGTCAAAGCGTCGCGCTGTACTGGTGGTTTTGTACGCGTAGGAGGGGGACATACGGAGCGATGGTTCGATGCTGTAGTGTAAGCGAGACAACACGATGTGACGAGCAGCTCCAAGTTGAGCTCGCTGAAAGAAGACACACACATTCACAGACGGCTCGTCAAAGCACGGTATTTGTATTGGTGTTAGTGAAGCGCGCGTGTAAAACAGAATGCGAACTCTCATCGCAGCGCGTTTCTCCATGCTTCCTCAAGCTTCCTCATACCCCTCGGCCTGAATCACTCAAAATTTGGGGTCTCATTGTTTGCGTGGCGGTAATGGAGACTGAATACGATGTATTGGTGCTTACCGAAACCTGACTTGATCCCTCTATTCCCACCGCTCTCTTGTTTGGTGATGAGTATCGTATTTACCGTTGCGACCGAGATACCACCAATAGCTCTCACTCTCGTGGGGGTGGTGTTCTAATTGCATGCAGTGTTTCTCTCTCGTCGTACGCGAATCATGTGCTGTCCCAGACACTCGAGGTAACATGCATCTGCATTCAGCTAAGCAACCATCGTTTGTATATTGCTGCAGCCTATCTTCCACCAAATCACAGCACAGACGAGACGAAAATAAATGAATTGCTAAAATGGGTCAATGAAATTTGCCCCTCCTTATGTCCGGATGATAGATTTTTACTCATTGGTGACTTTAATCAGCCTACTCTCTCTTGCGGGGCGAGTACCGGCTTCGAACGACGAAATCCGTTCGACGCTCATGAGAGAATGAGAATCATGAGATACAACTGTCAAGCATTTAAAGACGTTTATATCTACGATTCAAGGATGGCTAAGTTTTGAAATTTGAATTTTTTGGCCGTTGGTATTGGATTTCATTCGTTACATCATTATTGGATGATTTGTTAGGAATTATAAGGTAGCTTTACTCACTTTCTTTAAATTTGAATTAAAGTTATTTCAAATTTAGGAGGGACGACAGGATTGGATTTACTTTATAAAAAAGTATAAAAATACTGTTTGATTTTATTTTAAAGAGTGAAAAAAGTGATGAAAAACATTAGAGTTGAAATAAAAATATGAAAAACATTAAATTTTACCTTTACATGAATATTAAAATATCTATGTATATATATGTAGATGTATTACTATATAGATATATATATATATATGTATTACTTTTTTATTATAGATATTTGTATGTATATTTATATTCCGATATATTTTATGTTTTTTATATAAATTTACAAAACTGATGAAAACTTTTTTTATTGGAAATAGATCACAAAATATTTTCAAAATGCTACATACCTCTAAGTTCAATTCACTTCAATCATTTAAAGCAAAATTTGAAGCAAAACGTTACATTGAAAACAACATTCGTTCCAAATCCGCAGCGCAAAACCTCGCGGATTTCTCCCCATACAAACGGGAACGTTCGACCCCGGCAGGTAGAACTCATTCTTTCGCGCGCTTCTTACGGTCTCTCAATGGTACGTTATTTTAAAACTGAGCGCCAAGTGAGCGCCTTCTGACAACCGCGGCGAACGGATCTCGTCGTTCGAAGCCCATAGTCGCCCCGTTGGTCACCTGCACCTGTCGAACAAGATACGGCTTTTAGTTTTTTCACCTGCACCTGTCGAACAAGATACGGCTTTTAGTTTTTTCGAGCCTCATACTCAATCAGCACGATGTGCCCAATTAATTGACGGATTGCACCTGAACGCTTTATATCAACTCAACAACAACAAAAACTATCTGAACAGAACTCTTGATCTGATTTATGCAAATTGGCCAGCTGCTTCAGCCTCATCGTCCATACGGACCTCTGATACGCCTCTACTACCGGTCGACCACCACCATCCACCATTGGAGTTCAATCTCAACATTGATACTCCTACCGCCCAACTACCATCTAATGTTGCGGAAAGGCGGCTCGATTTTAGTCGTATTAATTTGCCTAAGCTCGAAAGATTGATCTCACAATATGACGAATCTTTTGACTGCTGGAACTTTTTAACTCTTGACCATGCTGTCGATGATTTATCTCAGTTTTTGCGAACGGCACTTAACGAATGCATCCCCGTCAAAAAGCCGCATCGAGGTCCGGCCTGGGGTGACCGCACACTACGTACATTGAAAAGAGCGAAACGTGCTGCATATCGTAACTCGCGTGATCGAAGGTGTCCCGCTTTGCGGGTTTAGCACAATAGCGTCCACGCACATTATCGACGTTATAACAGAATCTGCCACCGCAGGTACCTACGCAATATAGAAAAAAAGCTGCGCGTGCATCCTCAACACTTTTGGACCTACGCAAACAATAAACGCAAATCTTCCGGTTTCCCAGGTTTGATCCGCTACAAGGGGAACCAAGCTTGCACACTCCCAGATATGTGCGATTTGTTTGTTACACGTTTTGAGGACACTTTTGTTTCTGAAAACATGCACCCCGAGGCTCTTCATGCTGCACTTACTAACACACCCGCTGATGCACTTCGTCCCATGCTTCCGGTCATTAATACCTCGTCAGTCACGCGCCATAGACCGCCTAAAGATGTCCTACACCGCCGGCCCTGATGGCATCCCGGCAGTGATCCTGAAAAAGTGCACTGCGTCGTTTGCTCCGATACTAGTAAAAATCTTCGAGGAATCACTACGTTCATGCACCTTTCCTGTCTCCTGGAAGGTCTCATGGTTAACACCAATCCATAAGAAAGGCTGCAAGAATGAGGCTTCTAACTATCGCGGCATTACATCGCTAGGGGCCATTGCAAAAGTGCTCGAGCTGCTTGTTTATGAACCGTTACTGGCCTCTGCCCGCAATTACATCAGCCCGAATCAGCACGGATTTGTCCCTAACAGATCAACAACTACAAACCTTATGCAATTCGTCAGCAGCTGCCATAAATCCATTGATGCTCGCCTTCAAGTAGATGTCATTTACACCGATTTAAAAGCCGCCTTCAATAGGATATCTCACGTCATGTTACTAGCAAAACTCGACAGACTTGGCCTCCCAGATCCCCTAGTTGCTTGGCTGAGATCATACCTAATGGGCCGCACTTATTCCGTTAGGATGGGGCCCCATTTATCTAGATTCCTCCGTGCTTCTTCTGGCGTCCCTCAAGGCAGCAATCTGGGACCTTTACTATTTGTCCTTTATATAAATGATGTCTCCACGATCCTTCCTGCGGATAATCACCTGCTCTATGCGAACGACACCAAAATCTTTCGGCAAATCCAGTGACCAGCCGACCATCGCATACTCCAGGCTTCACTAGAAGAATTCGATAACTGGTGCACGCGAAACTCCTTAACCATTTGTGTTGATAAGTGTGTTACCATCACCATCAGCCGTTCTCGCTCTCCAGTGCATTTCGACTACACGCTAAACGGGCAAACTTTGCAGAGAGTCGATTGTGTCAAGGACTTGGGTGTTTTCGTCGACGCGAGACTCACGTTTGAGCAACACCTTGATCACGTTGTGACAAGATGCAGTCAATTGTTAGGTTTAGTCGTAAACATTACTCGCGAGCTCTCTGACCCAATCTGCACCAAAACTCTTTATTGTGCTCTTATTCGATCAGTGCTGGAGTATGGCAGCGTTGTGTGGTGGCCCTCCTCTGCTCGGGGGGTTGCGCGCTTGGAGTCCATCCAGCGTAGGGCTACCCGTTTCGCGCTCCGTTCGTGGGGCAGCAACAACGACTACACAACAAGGTGTTTGTTGCTCGGGTTACCCCAACTCGACGACCGAATACGAACCCGTCCGGCAAAATGAGTGTATTTTTTGAGTGATTTGAGTGACGCTGTCGAAATACAGTGTCTCTTCGACGAATGAGTTACACCCTCGCGCGAGCCCTCCCCCTCCCCACCCGTAACGCACGGTGCGCTCTGCAATTCTCAATGTGTTTGTGTTCTTTCGAGCCATGCTACCAACACATGTAAAGATAGTTGTTTCTTTCGTTTTTTCTTTCATGCACTTATTCTAAAACTAAACACAAACACTGTCATTTTTTATTACATTAAACACTTTATTGAAACATAAAGTACACACTAAAGTACACATTTAGAATCCAATGACGTCATACCGGGTCGAGCCAGGCTGCGGGAAACTTGTCGACAATCTGCGTTGACTCTGTTCATCAAATTCTTACCTATCGATGCATGCACTGCATGTGCGTCTGTACACACTGTTCACTTCACACTTCATCAAAACACACCGGCGCACGAAATGCGCATCAACGCACAAACACTGCGCGCGGGACTTAGAACGAAA